>NC_142871.1:80031000-80183125 GCF_051225735.1 Oryctolagus cuniculus | reverse complement strand
CAATGAAAAGAGATTAGCATATTCAAGATTCCTATATATAGGGTTGGAGGTTAAAGGTTCATATAGGAAACTTATGATAGAAGATCTCTTTGAAGAGCTTTGTTTCACTTGTCAGAGCCATTGGAAGTTGAAATATTTGCTTTTGCTCACTTTATGCCCAGATATACAGCTATTCATATTTTGGAATGTGTAGTGGTTGCTCTTACTATACGTGCCTGTGAAATCTTCCCTTGGTCATATTATTGCCTATCAAGAGGGGAGGCTGTTCATTACTTGCTGTAGTTTCTTGTTCCTGTGCAACCTACATCTTGTGAAATTGTCCCAAAATCCTAACTTCCTGGGCTTATATAAGCCTCAAGATGAGAGCTATATTCTTCGTCACTGAGCAGGATTGTTGTAGGCAGGAGGTGATGCACCTGTTTTTCAAGAGTGCTGGAAGCAACCTCAACAACAGTCACATGGAAAGCCACATTCCCTATGGTATGAGTGATGTTAACTGATACTGTCATTTCCTGAGAAAGCAGAAAGCATTGAGTCTGAGATATACCAGGAAATGCTAAACAGAGATCTGCAGTAAACAATTAGGTAAGTAGACTAAAATATTACTGGTCTATTGTTTGTAGATGTATATTGGGATCTAACAACCAACGTCAATGTCATTTCTCAGGAAATTGTTTGAATATGATCATCTGCTAATGATATATATGGAATAAATAAAGGAAATGATGTATTTGGGAACATGTATATTTAAGGAAAATTGAAGATTTCATAAAAAAAAAACAAGGTAAAGGCCGGCGCCGCGGCTCACTAGGCTAATCCTCCACCTAGCGGCGCCGGCACACCGGGTTCTAGTCCCGGTCGGGGCGCCGGATTCTGTCCCGGCTGCCCCTCTTCCAGGCCAGCTCTCTGCTGTGGCCCGGGAGTGCAGTGGAGGATGGCCCAGGTGCTTGGGCCCTGCACCCCATGGGAGACCAGGAAAAGCACCTGGCTCCTGGCTCCTGCCACCGGATCAGCGTGGTGCGCCAGCCGCAGCACGCCAGCCGCGGCAGCCATTGGAGGGTGAACCAACGGCAAAGGAAGACCTTTCTCTCTGTCTCTCTCTCTCACTGTCCACTCTGCCTGTCAAAAAAAAAAAAAAAAAAAAAAAAAAAAAACAACAACAAGGTAAAGCTATCAAAGTGGCAGAAGAAGATAGTGATATCATATAAGCAAGGAAAGTTGAGTCACATTGTGAAATACTAGGACAGTGGGAACTAAAAAGAAAAGACAAACACACATTCATTGAATTTTGAAAGCTATCATTGATGACCACAGAAAGAAATTTCATTAAAAATTTTTTTGTTGGTGTTGGTTCTGTGGCATAAAAGGCTGAGCCACCGCCTGTAGCTCTGGCATCACATATGGGCCCCAGTTCAAATCCCGGCTGCTCCATTTCCTATCCAGCTCCTTGTTGATATACCTGGGATATAAGCAGAGGATGGTCCAAGTGCTTGGGCCCCTGTGCCCATGTTGGGGACTTGGAGGAAGATTCCAGCTTCTGACTTCAGATCCACCCAGCTATGGCCATTGTGGCTATTTGTGGAGTGAACCAGCAGAGATGGAAAATCTCCCCGCTCTTCTTCGCTCTCTGTGACTCTGCCTTTCAAATGTATAAATAAATATTAAAAAAATATTTTCATATGTGAAAGGCAGAATGACAGAGAGACCATAGAAAGAAGTTGATCTTCCATCTGATGGTTTACTTCTCAAAAGCCCACAACAGTCAGGGCTGGGCCAGGCCAAATCCAAGAGCCAGAAACAATCTGAGTCTCCCAGGTGGTGGCAAAGAAGCAAGCATTTGAGCCATCATCTCCTGCCCCCCAGAATGCCTCAGCTGGAAATTGGATTAGAAATAGAAGAGCAGGGATTTGAACTGATAGTCCAATATGTGATATAGGCTACATAAGCAGTAGCTTACCTGCTGTGCCCAATGCCTGCACCAGAAAACAATTTATTTGGAATAATGTAGTATGGGTATTTGATTATACTGAAGTAGGGAATAAGAAAGTGCCAAGAATATTAGGGGCAATGGTTCAGACACTGCTTGGGATGGCCTGATAAAGCACACTGGTCTAGGCATTAAGTGATGACTCAAATTGCTTAATGCTTACAACCCACATGGTAGACCTGGACTAAGTTCCCACTTCGTGGTTTTGTCCTGGCCTAGCCTTGACTATTGTATGCATTTGAGAAGTGAATCAGTGAATGATATTTTAGTTTCTCTCTCTCTCTCTCTCTCTCTCTCTCTGTCTCTCTCTCTCTCCTTTTCAAATACATAAAACAGATAAAAAGAAAGTGTCAGTCAATTTGTTTAAAAAAGAAAGAATAAGCATGGCTACATAGTTGATAGAATAAGATACAAACTCAATAGGAGGTTGTATTTTTCTTTTTGAATTGTCTTCTTATCTTATTTAAGGATTCATTTCTTTACTTGAAAGGAAGAGTTACAAAGAGATAAAGGGAGAGAGAGAGAGAGAGAGAGAGAGAGAGAGAGAGAGATTCCTCCATTTGCTGGAGCTTATTCTGGGTCTCCCATGTGGGTGCAGGGGCCCAAGCACTTAGGCCATCCTGCACTACTTTCCCTGGCACATTAGCGGGGTGCTGGATCATAAGTGGGCAGCCAGGACTCAAACCAGCATCCATTTGGATTGCTAGCACCACAGGCAGCAACTTAACTTGCTATGACACTGTGCCGGCCTCATTTATTAAATATATTTTTTAAGATTTATTTATTTAGCTGAAAGATGGAGTTACAGAGAGGCAGTGGCAGAGAGAGAGAGAGAGAGAGAGAGAGGGAGGGAGGGAGGGAGGAAGGAAGGAAGGAAGGAAGGAAGGAAGGAAGGAAGGAAGGAAGGAAGGAAGGAAGGAAGGAAGAAAGGTCTTTGATTTGGTGGTTCACTCCCCAAATGACCACAGTGGCCAGGGATGGGCAGATCCAAAGCCAAGAGTTTCTTTGGAGTCTCCCACCCAGGTGCAGGGGCCCAAGAACTTCAGCCCTCCTGTACTGCTTTGCCAGGCCATAGAAGAGAGCTGCATTGGAAGAGGAGTAGCTGGGATAGGAACTGGTCCCCACATGGGATGCTGGTGCTACAGAGACTTAGCCCACTATACCACAGCATCAATCCCATATTATTAAATTTGCAAGATGAGCAAATCTTGGGGGCATTCATGTGCTGAGGTAGAAAAACCAGTACGAAAGAGAGTGAAAATGCATGTGAGAAAAGGTGTGATTGATGACACAAGCCACATTGCCTAAGCCGGATTAATTTGCAAGATAAATTTAGGTAGTATCAATGAACTCAAATTTTTGTTCTCTGTAGTGAAAAGGGGATTATATTGTGATCAACTCCATGGCCTCAGTATCACTGTCAAGTGAAGTAATTGCTCAGAAGACCTGTGCTTTGTAAAGTGTGCCAATGGTGCTATACTGTAGTGTTGCTATACTCATTCTTAAAGAGTTTATATGCTTCTTCAAATGCCAAAGCTTGGAAAATATTCACCAGTCAACCTACTGTCCATTATTCAGTGACTTGAAAAGAGAGTTGAAAATATCTCTGAAAATAGACTTTG
The DNA here is from genome assembly GCF_051225735.1 of Oryctolagus cuniculus. Taxonomy (NCBI): domain Eukaryota; kingdom Metazoa; phylum Chordata; class Mammalia; order Lagomorpha; family Leporidae; genus Oryctolagus; species Oryctolagus cuniculus. The sequence continues at coordinate 80,179,516 of NC_142871.1, read as the reverse complement.
CAATATGTGTTCCATTTTAAAATCTAGGTCTCCAAAGACCTCAAGTGCAAGAATAGAAATCTGTAATGACAGATATCCTAAACTATTTTCTATACTATTGTGTCTGTTTACATTTACTGGTAATGTTATATGTAAGTCAAAATATGATGCCTTGTTTTCTATGCTGCCAAGTCTGAACTACAACTTAGCCTGACAAATGGGTAAAGTTTCCCAAGCACTACATGACTGGTATCTGTGTATTGAAATAGAATGAATCCATATTGTCTTTAAATCCTTGGAGGTTGTAGTCAAGGGTGCCTCTGCGACATTTGTAGTGAAATCATGGGATTTGTAGGCACTATTACTCAGTTCATTTATGAACAAATATGGGAGAGCAGACTGCATATTCCAGAGAAGGTATTAATGAATCATTCCCATATGAACTACTGATGGCTCATAGGACTGCAAAATGAATCATATGGCCTATTTTTAATTAAAAATGCATTTTAAATGAATTATTTATGAAAAAGTACAGCTGTAACCTTGATAATATTAAACTGTTCTGGGCTGTTGAAAGTTATCTCATAGCAGTGACTATTCACAGTCAAACACACAGAATGTATTAACTTAGTTGATGCAAAATATGAAGTGGTCTCTGAAGAGGTGGAAATAAATGAGCCCATCATTCATATTGCCTTCTTGCCATAGTTATCTGCCAAAGATTTCTGTTTAAATATGTTACTTTAGGGCTATTTGTAGTCTATGAATATCTATGATTTTGTCCTTCAAGTTTTATAACACTATTTAAAACACTATAAACAGTCCATTCAAGAAACAGTGGCTGTACATGGAGGAATAGAATTAATGAATATGACATTTTATTTAAGTTCAATCTCACTATCTTTCAAATCTGAGATAAACTGAAAATTATTTGGATAGTTAGAAAACAAAAATGTTTTCCAACTGTTAATCACAAAAACATAATTATTTTTAGGTGTCAATATTCCAAATAAAAAGTGAAGTTTTAGTCAAAACTAAGGCTATTTGACCATCTAGGTATATTTTTAAATATTTTTTCTATTATTTGGATATTAACATCTTATTTTTATTTTTAAAGATTTTATTTATTTGAAAGGTAGAACAGAAAGGATATAGAGATAGAGATAGATAGATAGATAAAGACAGAGAGAGAGAGAGAGACACAGAGAAGAGAAGGAGATGTTTTCATTCATCAAATGGCTATAACAGCCGGGGTAGGGCCCAGCAGAAGCCAGGAGCCAAGAATTCCATCTACGTCTTCAGCATTAGTGGCAGGGATCCAAGCAGCTGGACCATCACCTGTTGCCTTTCCAATGAGTGAGCAGAATGCTGGACAGCCAGGACCCAAACCAGCACTTCCAGTATGGAGTGTTGATATCAGTATCATAAGCAGCAGCCATTATGCTACAACACTGGGCACACATCTTAGTTTTAAAAGTACACATTGATAGTATCCTGAAGATTCCCGACAATATTTTTTATATTTCTAATTTCCTCCTCTTTTCTTTGGTTTGATTGTATATTTTCCTGTGCTCTGTCTTCTAAGTCTGATATTCCCTCTTCTGCTTCACCCATTCTGTTTTTAAGGCTCTCTAATGTGTTTGTCATTTGATCTACTGAATTCTTCATTTCATTATGACTTCTCGTCACTATCACAGTTTCATTTTCTACTAGTTGTTTCACTTCATTTTGATTCCTCCTTAATATTTCATTTTCATGAGAGAGATTTTCTATCTTGTCCATTAAGGATTTCTGTAGTTCGAGAATTTATTTTTGAGAACTTCTTAATGATCTCATCAATTTTTTGAGATCTGCTTCTTGCATTTCTTCTATCTCATCATCTTCATAATCTTGAATTGGGGTGTCTATTTCATTTGGGGGCGTCATAGTGTCTTCCTTGTTCTTGTTATCTCGGTTTTTGCGTTTGTTTGGCATATTGGAAATATTCTTTATTTTTTTCTCATTATACTGTGACTCCAGATTAAGAGGACTGTCTGCTTTTGATGGATCATTAGAGGCTGTGATGGGTGTGGCCAGAGAGCTCTGGTTCTACAGGGTTAAGGGTGTGCCAAAGGTGCTTCACCCTGATTGTTCTCTTGCTCGCTCTCACTCTTTATCTCTCTCTCTCTCTCTCTCTCTCTCTCTCTCTCTCTTTTTTAAACTCATTTGGGAAGTAATTCCACAAAGCTGAGTGGAATTGAGAGTAGCTGATGTATGAAATCTGGCCCCTGTGGGTATTCATTTGCTTACCAGAGTCAGGTTTTTCTACTTGGCTAATGAGGGGCACCCGCTTTCCATATGCAAAATGGCACTCACCACTTTACTTACCTAAAATGGCACCTGCCCTTTGTCTTGCTCGGCTTTGTAAGGTGAGTGGAGAGAGAGGCTAAATGTCCATGCCAATTCCCCTTATTTATTCAATTTTTTTTTCTCTCCTCCAGCCAGCCTGGTGAACTTTCCCCAATGGGGTTTCAGGCCTCGTTCTCTACAGGATCTTTCTGCCTTTCCCCGCCAATGTCTTGGGTTACTGAGAGGTTTTTTTCTCACCTCCCCTTCCAGCACTGGCACGCAGACTCTGCAGCTGCGGCGGGTCCGGCAGCTCCCGCGGCTCCCGCAGCTTGGCTTCCACGCGGTGGACGACCTTGCTCTCCCCATAGGTCCTCCCAGTCACAGCTACTAGATCCAGAAGAGTTTCCTCTGCAATTTTTCCCTGATCCTTTTCCTGAGGCTACCGTAACTCCACTTTTATTAAACTATCTTTTCCCGGACTATTGGTGTGCGCCCTCACTATAATTGTTGGGAATCTTCAAGACACAATTAAAAAACCCAACATTTGGGTTCTAGGAGTTCCTGAAACATGGAGAGGGAGAAAGGATTAGAAGGCCTTTTTAGTGAGATATTTGAAGAAAATTTCCCAAGTTTGGAGAAGGACAGAGACATCCTAGTACAGGAAACTCATAGAACCCCTAATAAACATGACCAAAAGAGATCCTCACCAGGACACATTGTAATTAAACTCACCACAGTGAAACATAAAGAAAAGATACTAAAATGGGCAAGAGAGAAACGTCAGATTACTCTCAGAGGATCTCCAACCAGACTCACAGCTGACTTCTCATCAGAAACCCTACAAGCTAAGAGGGAATGGCAAGATATAGCCCAGGTACTAAGAGAGAAAAACTGCCAGCCCAAGAATATTATATCCTGCCAAGCTCTCATTTGTAAATGAAGGTGAAATAAAGACCTTTCACAACAAACAGAAATTGAAAGAATTTGTCGCCACTCGTCCAGCTCTGCAAAAGATGCTTAAAGATGTGTTACACACAGAAACACAGAAACATGCTCATCAATATGAAAGAAGGTAAAGGAAGGAAACCTCACAGCAAAAGATCACAGGAAGTTCAAAACATATATCAGAAAATATCTTCGGCAAATGGCAGGGCAAAGCTACTACTTATCAATAGTCACATTGAACGTTAATGGCCTGAACTGTCCAGTTAAAAGACACTGATTGGTTGATTGGGTAAAGGAACAAACCCCATCTATTTGCTGCTTACAAGAAACACATCTTTCCAAAAAAGATATACCATGCCAACAGAAATGAAAAAAGAGCGGGCGAGCCATCTTAATATCAGACAACATAAACTTTATCACCAAAACTGTTAGGAGAGACAAAGAGGGGCACTATATAATGATTAAGGGATCAATTCAACAGGAAGATATAATGATTATCAATGTATATGCACCTAATTACAGGGCACCGGTTTATTTAAAAGATTTGTTAAGGGACTTAAAGGGAGACTTAGACCCCAATACAATAGTACAGGGGGACTTCAATACCCCACTCTCAGAAATAGACAGATAAAAAGGACAGAAGATCAACAAGGAGACAGTAAATGTAAATGACACTATAGCCCAAATGGATCCAACATATATCTACAGAACTTTTCATCCTACACATAAAGCATTTACATTCTTCTCAGCAGCACATGGAACCTTCTCTAGGATTGACCACATACTAGGCCATAAAGCAAGTCTCAGCAAATTCAAAAGAATTAGAATCATACCATGCAGCTTATCAGACCATAAAGGAATGAAGTTGGAAGTTAGCACTCAGGAATCCCTAGAGCATATGCAAACACATAGAGATTGAACAACATGCTCCTGAATGAACAATGGGTCATAGAAGAAATCAAAAGAGAAATCAAAAATTTTCTGGAAGTAAATGAGGATAACAGCACAACATACCAAAACTTATGGGATGCAGCAAAAGCAGTGTTAAGAGGAACGTTTATATCGATAGGTGCCTACATCAAGAAATTGGAAAGGCACCAAATAGATGAGCTTTCAATTCATCTCAAGGATCTAGAAAATCTGAAGCAAACCAGACCCAAGTCTAGTAGGAGAAGAGAAATAATTAAAATCAGAGAAGAAATCAACAGGATTGAATCAAAAAAAATTACAAAAAATCAGCCAAATGAGGAGCTGGTTTTTTGAAAAAATAAACAAAATTGACACCCCATTGGCCCAACTAACTAAAAAAAGAAGAGAAAAAACCCAAATCAATAAAATCAGAGATGAAAAAGGAAACGTAGCAACAGACACCACAGAAATAAAAAGAATCATCAGAAATTACTACAAGGACCCGTATGCCAGCAAACAGGGAAATCTATCAGCAATGGATAGATTCCTGGACACACGCAACCTACCTAAATTGAACCAGGAAGACATAGAAAACCAAAACAGACCCATAACTGAGACAGAAATTGAAACAGTAATAAAGGCCCTCCCAACAAAGAAAAGCCCAGGACCAGACGGATTCACTGCTGAATTCTACCAGACATTTAAAGAAGAACTGACTCCAATTCTTCTCAAACTATTCAGAACAATCGAAGAAGAGGGAATCCTCCCAAATTCTTTCTATGAAGCCAGCATCACCTTAATTCCTAAGCCGGAAAAAGATGCAGCATTGAAAGAGAATTACAGACCAATATCCCTGATGAACATAGATGCAAAAATCCTCAATAAAATTCTCACCAATAGAATGCAACAACACATCAGAAAGATCATCCATCCAGACCAAGTGGAATTTATCCCTGGTATGCAGGGATGGTTTAATGTGCGCAAGACAATCAAAGTGATACACCACATTAACAGACTGCAGAAGAAAAACCATCTGATTATCTCATAGACACAGAGAAAGCAATTGATAAAATACAACACCCTTTCATGATGAAAACTCTAAGCAAACTGGGTATGGAAAGAGCATTCCTCAATACAATCAAAGCAATTTACGAAAATCCCATGGCCAACATCCTATTGAATGGGGAAAAGTTGGAAGCATTTCCACTGAGATCTGGTACCAGACAGGGATGCCCACTCTCACCACTGCTATTCAATATAGTACTGGAACTTAAAGCCAGAGCTATAAGGCAAGAAAAAGAAATTAAATGGATACAAATTGGTAAGGAAAAACTCAAACTATCCCTCTTTGCAGATGATATGATTCTTTATTTAGGGGACCCAAAGAACTCTACTAAGAGATGACTGGAACTAATAGAAGAGTTTGGCAAAGTAGCAAGATATAAAATCAATGCACAAAAACCTACAGTCTTTGAATACACAGGCAATACCACGGCTGAAAATGAACTTCTAAGATCAATCCCATTCACAATAGCTACAAAAACAATCAAATACCTTGGAATAAACTTAACCAAGGATGTTAAAGATCTCTATGATGAAAATTACAAAACCTTAAAGAAAGAAATAGAAGAGGATACCAAAAAATGGAAAAATCCCCCATGCTCATGGATTGGAAGAATCAATATCATCAAAAAGTCCATTCTCCCAAAAGCAATTTACAAATTCAATGCGATACCAATCAAGATACCGAAGACCTTCTTGTCAGATCTGGAAAAAAATGATGCTGAAATTTATATGGAGACACAGGAGACCTCGAATAGCTAAGCAATCTTGTACAACAAAAACAAAGCCAGAGGCATCACAATACCAGATTTCAGGACATACTACAGGGCAGTTGTTATCAAAACAACAATGTACTGGTACAGAAACAGATGGATAGACCAGTGGAACAGAATTGAAACCCCAGAAATCAACCCAAACATCTACAGCCAACTAATATTTGATCAAGGATCCAAAACCAATCCCTGGAGTAAGGACAATCTATTTAATAAATGGTGCTGGGAAAACTAGATTTCCACGTGCAGAATAATGAAGCAAGACCCCTACCATTCACCTTACACAAAAATTCACTCAACATGGATTAAAGACTTAAATATATGACCCGACACCATCAAATTACTAGAGAGCATTGGAAAAACCCTGCAAGATATAGGTACCAGCAAAAACTACTTGGAAAATACACCAGAAGCAGAGGCAGCCAAATAAAAAATTAAGATTTGGGATTTCATCAAATTGAGAAGTTTCTGTACTGCAAAAAAAACAGTCATGAAAGTGAAGAGACAACCAACAGAATGGAAAAAAAAATATTTGCAAACTATGAAACTGATAAAGGGTTGATAACCAGAATCTACAAAGAGATCAAGAAACTCCACAACATCAAAACAAACAACCCACTTAAGAGATGGGCCAAGGACCTCAACAGATATTTTTCAAAAGGAAATCCAAATGGCCAACAGACACATGAAAAAATGTTCAAGATCACTAGCCATCAGGGAAATGCAAATCAAAGCCACAATGAGGTTTCACCTCCCCTGGTTAGAATGGCTCACATGCAGAAATCTACCAACAATAGATGCTGGAGAGGATGTGGGGAAAATGGGACACTAACCCACTGTTGGTGGGAATGCAAACTGGTCAAGCCACTATGGAAGTCAGTCTGGAGATTCCTCAGAAACCTGAAGATAACCCTACCGTTCAAACCAACCATCCCACTCCTTGGAATTTACCCAAAGGAAATGAAATTGGCAAACAAACAAGCTCTCTGCACATTAATGTTTATTGCAGCTCAACTCACAGTAGCTAAGACCTGGAACCAACCCAAATGCCCATCAACAGTAGACTGGATAAAGAAATTATGGGACATGTACTCTATAGAATACTATACAGCAGTCAAAAACAACGAAACCCAGTCATTTGCAATAAGATGGAGGAATTTGGAAAACATCATGCTGAGTGAATTAAGCCAGTCCCAAAGGGACAAATATCATATGTTCTCCCTGATTGGCGACAACTAACTGAGCACCAAAGGGGAAACTTGTTGAAGTGAAATGGACACTATGAGAACAGTGACTTGATCAGCTCTTGTCCTGACGGTTGATGTACAATGTAATACTTTATCCATTTTAGTATTTTTTTTTGTTCTAGTACCATTGGTTGAACTCTGTAATTAACACACAATTATTCTTAGGTGTTTAAATTTTAACTGAAATGTGATTCCTGCTAGGAATTTGCAAAGCATTATGCTGAGCGAAATAAGCCAATCCCAAAGGGACAAATATCATATGTTCTCCCTGATCAGTGACAACTAACTGAGCACCAAAAAGGAAACCTATTAAAGTGAAATGAACACTATGAGAAACGGTGACTTGATCAGCCCTTGCCCTGACTATTGATGAACAACTTAATATGTTATCCCTCTTAGTATTTTTTTGTTTGTTTGTTTTACTTAATACTTTTGGTTGAATACTGTAATCAATACACAGTTATTCTCAAGTGCTGAAACTTAACTGAAAAGTGATCCCTGTTAAATATAAGAGTGGGAATAAGAGAGGGAAGAGATGCGCAATTCGGGACATGCTCAAGCTGACTTACCTCAAACGGTAGAGTTAGAAACATACCAGGGGATTCCAATTCAATCCCATCGAGGTGGCATGTACCATTGCCATCTCACTAGTCCCGCTGATCAATTTCGGTTCTCAATTGATCATAATGATAGTACTAAGAGCCAAAGGGAGCACATAAGCAAGAATAGTTTCTGCAAATACTAGCTGATAGGATAGAAAAGGGAGAGAATGATCCAACATGGGAAGCGAGATACGCAGCAGACCCATAGAATGGTAGATGTACTAAACATCACTCTGGCCTCAGAATCAGTCCATATCACGCGAATCTGGCTGAAAAGCCCATGAGAGTATTTCAGGCATGGAAAGCCAAAACACCCTGGCAAAAACAAACAAACAAACAAACAAACAAAAAAAAAACAACAACAGCTAAATGAAAGATCTCCGCGAGTAGATCCCACTGAAAAGAACAGGTCATCAAAGAAGGAGGTACCTTTCTCTGAAGGGAGGAGAGAACTTCCACTTTGACGACGACCTTGTCTAAATATGATCAGTGTTGGTGAACACAAAAGGTTTCCATAGCCTTGGCAGCTCATGACAAGAGCCTAGGGTGATTACTGATGCCATAAACAAGAATGTCAATTTGTTAAGTCAACAACAGGAGTCACTGTGCACTTACTCCTCATGTAGGATCTCTGTCCTTAGTGTGCTGTACATTGTGATTTAATGCTATAACTAGTACTCAAACAGTATTTTTCACTTTGTGTTTCTATGTGGGTGCAAACTGTTGAAATCTTTACTTAATGTATGCTAAACTGATCTTCTGTATATAAAGAGAATTGAAAATGAATCTGGATGTGAATGGAAGGGGGGAGGGAGAGGGAAAGTGTAGGGTTGTGGGTGGGAGGGAAGTTATGGGGGGGGAAGCCATTGTAATCCCTAAGCTGTACTTTGAAAATTTATATTCATTAAATGAAAGTTAAAAAAATAAAAAAATATGATGAAAAAAATACACATTGAACACATTTTAAAATTCTTCTCTAATTTTTAAAAAAATAATCAAGACATAAAGTGTAGAGGAAACAGAGGAAGATTTAGAGTGGAAAATAAAGCTAGAGGTGAGCACTTGAAAAACAAGGAATTATTAAGTAAATGAAAATTTGTGGAGTCCAGAGTGCTTTCTTCAGTTTCTCCTTCTTGTTAGAATTTAGAACTCTTGTAAACTGGTAAGCACTAAGATAAATCACAAATTGGAAAACCTAATTAGAGTCTGATAGATATTGACTTTTAATATAAAAATATATGCACATATGATAGAAATTAATAGTAACATTAATTGAGGATGTACTATAAATTAGCATAGCTCAAGATTATTTGTATACATAAACTCTTTTATTATTGGTAACAAGCATGCAGAGTGTGATTATTTTTTTACTTTACAAAGAAGTAGGTTAGGCATCTTAGAAATTACTTAATAACAAAGATCTACAGTCTTACTAAGAAACAATAAAGGTGAGATAAAACGTTAAAGAGTTCTCTCCTTCCCTGAAGTCTCCTGCATTGCTTCTCTTTAATATTTTGAAGCAAAAATGCTATAAGAATAAACTTGTATCTATTATAGGAAAATAATACTTCTGTGAGAAAGATCACCCTGTACTAAAATGGCACATATTCATGTGTATTTGGAGGAAGAAAGGCAAATGTGGACTTAGGATTCTGTGGGCGTACATTTTATTGGCTGAAAAGATAGGGAAGTTTCCTGAAGCTGCTTTTTAATTTTTTAAATTTTTATTAAAGATTTTATTTATTTAAGAGGTTCAGTTACAGACAGTGAGAGACAGAGAAAAATCTTCCATCGCTGGTTCACTGCCCAGTCGGCCTTGGCTGGAGCTGAGCCAATCAGAAGCCAAGAGCCAGGAGCTCTTCTAGGTTTCCCATGTGGGTGCAGGAGCCCAGGTGCTTGGGGCATCTTCCACTGCTTTCCCAGGCCATAATAGAGAACTGGATTGGAAGAGGAGCGACCAGGACTACAATTGGCACCCATATGGGATATTGGCGCTGCAGGTGGAGGATTAACCTACATTAACCACATTGCTGGCCCCTGCTTTTTAGTTTTTAATTTTATGGTCATATCTGTCTAGCACGTTTCTGTAAATATAACTTTGCAGATAACATGATCACATATGTTTGATTTTATAGTGGTTTCAGAAAATTGTTCTTTTAGTATCCCCCAATCATGCAGCAAGATTTTTTTCAGGCAATATGTTTGGATTTATTAAACATATTTTAAATTTTAAAATATTAATTTTCCTGTATATGTTGTAACTTATTTAAGTTATAAAATGGCTAAACTAGAAAAATTTTGCATAGTCTATGCATGTAATATTTTGTAATTTTAACTGCTTATGTTAAAATAATTATGAATTATAATAATCTTTCACACGAGGACACACAAAACCCCAACATATAGAAACACTGGAATTGTTAAGAAGGCCATTAGCAATAGTTAACTTACATCACATAGCTATAGATTGATTATTAACTTTACCAAAATTTAAAAAATCAATTTGCATTCATAATTTTTGTGAAATAATAGTAGAAAACTAAAATTGCTTAACTTTTATAAACTTGGTTTCTTCTCTGTTAGCTAAAAGGGCCAATATTTATTTTTATGTCTTGTTTTATTAATGCCAATAATGTTTTATAAATAAACATACAGATTCAGAACAGTGATTACTAGAGGGTAGGAGGCATTGGGGAAGGAGAAATAGAGGTAGTTGAGTGGCAGGTGCCAAGGCACAGTCAGAAAGAAGTCATCACTCCCAATGTTCCACAGCACAATGGAGTGACTAGAGTTCACAGAATGATTTTTTAAAGCAAAGTTTGGCAAAAATATATTTGCAGCAATACAGATACACACAGGTGTTTATTTTTTTTATTTGCTTTGTTTCCTTTTTTTTTTTTTTTTTTTTTTTTGTTCATCAGTTTTATCTCTCACATATAAAGGAGAACATGTGTTGTTTGTATTTCTCTCTCTGGCTTATTTTATACAACATAATGCCATCCAGTTGCATCTTTTTTTTTTTTTTTTTTTTTTTTTTTTTTTTTTTTTGACAGGCAGAGTGGACAGTGTGAGAGAGAGAGAGAGAGACAGAGAGAAAGAAAGGTCTTCCTTTTTCCGTTGGTTTACCCCCCAAGGCCGCTGTGGCTGGCGTGCTGCGGCTGGCACACCGCGCTAATCTGAAGCCAGGAGCCAGGTGCTTCTCCTGGTCTCCCATGCGGGTGCAGGGCCCAAAGACTTGGGCCATCCTCCACTGCACTCCCTGGCCACAGCAGAGAGCTGGCCTGGAAGAGGGGCAACCGGGACAGAATCTGGCGCCCTGACCAGGACTAGAACCCAGTGTGCAGGCGCCGCAGGCGGAGGATTAGCCTGTTGAGCCACGGCGCTGGCCGCGTTGCATCAATTTTACTATAAATTATAGATTTCATTCTTTCCTTAGCTGAATAATATTTCATCATATATACCACATTTTCTTTATCCATTCATCTGATGAGGAACATTTGGGTTGACTTTATATTTTGTCTATTGTGAACAGTACTACTATAGAAATGGTGGTGTAGGTATCTCTGTTACAATGTGTCCAGGTCTTTTGGGTGTTTACCCAGAAGTGGGATTGCTGGATCATATTTCTATTTTTTAAAGAAATCTGTTTTTACACACCTATTTCTACTTTTTAAAGAAATTTCCACGCTGTTTTTCACAGTAGCTGCAACTAATTTACATTGACACCAACAGTGTATAAGTGTTTCCTATTCACATCCTCACCAGCATTTATTACTCTCTACATTTTGGATTTTAGCCATTCTGACAAGGGTGAGGTGATGTCTGTTTGTTTTGATTTGCATTTCCTGATGGCTAGTGATGTTGAGCATTTGTTCATATATTTGTTGGCTATTTGCATTTCTTCTTTTGAGAACTGTGTGTTGAGGCCTGTTGCCCATTTGTTAACTAGACTGGTTCCTTTTTTGAGAGTTCTTATAATTGCTAATATATTCTGGATATTAAGCCTTTGTCAGATAGGTGGCTCACAAATATTTTTCCCATTCTGTTGAATGCTTCTTCACTTTGTTGATAATTCTTTTACTGTGCCTAATCTTCTCAGTTTGATGTAATTTCATGGGTTTTGTTTTGTTTTAGTTGCCTGTGTTTGGGAGTCTTAACGAAGAAATTATCACCTACACCAATGTTTTAGGATGTTTCTGCTACATTTTCTTCCAGTAACTTCATAGTATCAAGTTTTAAATTTAGGTTTTTGATTCATCCTGTGAGTTTTGTATAAAGTGGGAACTATAAATAAAATTGCATTTTTCTTGATATATACATCTAGTTTTGCCAGCACCATTTATTGAACAGATTGCCCTTACCCCAATGTATGGAAAAAATCAATATTTAAAGACCTCATATAAAAGATAATTAGGGGGCAGGTGCTGGGGTGAAGCAGATAAAGCCACCACCTGCAGTGCTGGCAACCTATATGTGTGCTGGTTCTAGTCCTGGCTGCTCCACTTCTGATCCTGCTCTTTGCTACAGTTGGGGAAATCAGTAGAAGATGGTCCAAGTCCTTGGGCCCCCTCACCTACCTGGGATACCTGGAAGAAGCTCCTGTTTCCTGGCTTCAGATTGGCTCAGCTCCAGTTGTTGTGGCCATTTGGGGAGTGAACCAGCAGATGGAAGACCTCTGTCTCTGTCTCTCTGCCTCTGCATCTCTGTAATTCCAATTTTCAAATAAATAAATAAATAAATAAATCTTTTTTTAAAAAAGATAATTAGTAAATTGTCTCAGGAAATTCTCTATTTATGATAGGATCCAACATATTGAATTTTCAGTATGATATGTTGATTTTAAATTTATCCTTTAGCAACAATTATGTTCATGGAGAAAAAATATATAAGGAGATATTTATGAGCAATAACTATATGAGCATATGGATGTTCCAGTAATCGAATGCTTATTAATCAATTACAGTATTTTAACTAATATTTTAAATTCTGTATATTAAAAGGTTAAATATATTCTATTGGTGTAGGTTGTTTTAATAACACATGAACCATATTCAAAGAAAAAGCATCCTGTAGGAGCTGTACAAGGATCACACACAACAATATAAATGTGCATCAAATCTCATGAAACAGACACAAGATATTAAGAAAAATTTTCCCAGGTTTGTGATCCAAGTTGATCAGTGTTTCTTAATCTCAATATTGCACGCAATTAAACTGGATACTTCATTGTTGAATGTGATTGTCTTGTTCAATGTAGGATGTTTAGCATCCAACCTTCTACCCAATAGATGCCATTAGCAATTCTCTCATTGTGCCAATCAAAATGACTCTCTGGACATTGTCAAAATTCCCTGGACGTAGGGTGAGTTGCCTCCCAGATTGAAAACCCTGATGTAGAAACTTGCAGCAAGTTTTTATATAAGGGCTCATTTTCACACTGCACTGGAATTCTCAAACTTCCACGAGAGTATACCTGAGCTAATCTGTTGGAGGATGAGAGATCATGAGGAAGACAGCAAAAACACTCAGGCCAAGAGCCCATCTACTGTCAGACATATGAGTCTATCTAGCTTATTATGCCTTCCAGAAGTTATAGAACCAATCCAGACCAGATGGACCACTCAGCTGACCATGGATTCATGGGCTAAATAGTTGTTTTATGTTTCTAAATTTTAAGATTTTTTTTCAGCAAAGACAACTGATACCTCTATGATTGTTTTATTTAGCCTGGAAAAATATCTTGGTTTCTCCAGTTAAGAACTATTTAATCATTGGTTAAAATGCAATTAGCCAGGGTGGCATAGTGGTTAAGTATGTGGAGTCTCTGGGAAACGGGGCTAATGAAAGTACTTTGATGTTAATCAGGGCTTTTCAAAACAATTCAATCTAAACTTTCTGAATTGGGAGATGGGGTATGTGTTTCTTTTTTTCCATTACTGCTCTGAAGTAGTGGAAACAGATATTTGCTTTTCAATACCTTCTGAGAATTCATGTGACTTTTTGACTCCATACAGAATATATTGTTACACTGGAATTCTCTTCCATAAATTAAATGAATACATTTATAAACCCTAAACCATTAAAGTCTTGGAGTGTCCAGTATAAACTTAATCATAACAATAATAAACAACTATATAGGATCCTGGATTGGATTCCTATCTCTGCTCTAGTCCAAACAATCCCAGGAATATAAAATTCATTTAAGATGACATCACACTTTAGATTGCAACATCTCTTGGTTGTAGAGCAAATCTAGCTCTAAAGGAGAGGGAATATAAATGCTCCTTTATTTACAGGTTAGGAACTTGGGATCAGATGTGACTTGCCACATGTTTTCATGTTTGCCTGGACCTCATAGTACTTGCGTTCTATCATGGCACTACCATTTGATAGTAGTTGCACCATTTGTTTGTTGTTAATTGTATTTGTGGAATACAATAGACTCCCAGACCTACTTCTTACAAGAATGCCCACCCAAATTTCTTATTTTATTGACTACTTGTTGCCATTCTCTCCTGATGCCCTGTTTACCTCCTGCTTGCCCTCTCCTTGCATACATCTGGATCTCCTTGTCTCTTCCAGAATGTCTGCTTGGATCTCCTTTTCCCCTGCCAGAGGTTGTAAACTCTATTATGGGCAGTTCTGCACATTTATACAAATACTGATGCATCAATTATATTATCTCTAATATCTACCATTAACCTTTGTAGCAACTTTTAAATCACCTGAATGATTATTTCTAGAAACTAAGACTGAAAATTTTCAGTTAGCTTTTAAAATCATACAAAAGTGACTAATGAATTCTGATATACTCCCAGGAGATGTTAGTGACTCAAAATCAACACTCTTCTTGTTAGGCTGTTTTTTTTTTTTTTTGTTTTGTTTTGTTTTTGTATTTTTTGTACTTCTATTCTTTATCCAATAATACAATAGTCATATTGAAAGTTGAACCAAGCATTTTTGTAATTATTTATATTCCTTGATAGTTAATAGGTTGTTAAACAGATAAATAATAGGATCAAAACTATGTTTCAGAAAGGTTAATTCAGGAGAGATTTAAGGGTGAGAATATTCTGAGTAGCAGGATCATATACCAGTCCATATCTGAAGTAATAAGGTCATAATGGCAAGAGTAAGCTATTAAGGAGTCAAAGAACAAAACAACTATCATTGAACGCTGGTGCCCTCTTTCAACACTGAGTCCATAAGGAACAATGCTGATAATTACACGACATTCCCAAAGGATTTCCTTCAAGTTATGATGTTGTTACAACTTTTTAAAAATATGCTGAGTTTTAAGTTTAATATAAAATATAATGGAACATCCATTCAAATTATTTGAAACGCTGGGAGTAAATCTTTGGTAAAGACATTAGGAGTTCAAAGTACTGCTGAATAATTAAAGATTCCAGGTAAGCAATTATCTAATTTTCTTGTGGTTCTGCAGAAAGTGTTCTTGTGTGATTGTCTAATTAGTTGAGTACAAGATCCTTAGGTCAGTGTATTATAGCCATGCAAGTTCATTTCTTTATATTTTTGCACAAATGGTTCCTGTAATTTGGATGTCCTTGACTCCCTTTATTTAACTGCAATACTTAGCTAAAAGGCTAACTTATCTACAAATTCTTTCCTGATGACCCCAACAAGAAAGTCTATCTTTGCTAATTTCATTGTGTATGGAAACATTGGCTTATATTTTATATTTCCATGGTGCCTATTTCCTGGTTTTGTTTGTATATGGGTCTTTTCAGGAGATTCGGTACTCCTGAAATATGTAGAAAATGTTTGGACATTTTTATTTTCCAATTTGATACCATTCACAAAATTGAGGTTATCTGTGTGGTGAGGTAGAGGTTAGAAGGAAAAGAGAAATGCAAAAAAGAACTAACATTTCTGAACCAACATGTACCTAAATATTTTTATAAATAACAAACAATTTGTGGCCAAATATTTCCCTTAATGCTTTGAATGACCAATATAAATATTCTATCAGCAAACCTCTCTGTGTTGTTGATGTCTAAAAGCTTCCCCTGATCTCTACTTCTTTATACCATCTGGATTTACTAATCTAGATGATCAACCTGGTTTTGTGAGTATTTGATTTAGTGACCTTTTCTCTGCTATGCTTTTACAAATAAAATAGCCCTTAAAATGGCATATTATTACAGATTTATAATTGAGGAAATAGAGGCTCACAGAGACTAACTAATTTTCCCAATATTTTTCTATATCTATCGAGTGGAGTTCATTTAGCTGGAATTCTGAGTAGCAGGATCATATACCAGCCCATATCTGAAGTAATAAGGTCATAATGGCCTTTTTTAGTGCCTCAGTTAACAGGCCACTCAGGATATGTATATCCTCAAAGGGAGATCCTGGTTACAGTACTAGATCCTCCTCTTCCTATCCAGTTTCCTGCTAATGAGCATTCTGAGAGGCTACACATGGTGGGTAAAGTACTTAGATCCCTACAACCCATGTAGAAGACTGGGGTTACATTCTTGGCTCCTGGCTTCTGCCTGGCCCAACCTTGGCTGTTGGGGTCAACATTTAGGGAGTGAAAAAGTGGATAGGTCACTCCGTGTTTGTCTCTTTCTCTTCTCTCTGTCTCTCTGTCTCTCTGTCTCTCTCTCTCTCTATCCAAATGAGAAATTAAAAGTAAAATAAAAAATACAAATTTCAGAAACTTCTAATCAAAGGTTAAATAAAAAAAAAAACAGAAACTATTGTCACAATAAGGTTTATTCCGATGACTGTTGCATTCAATTATATTTGCACTATGAACTCTAATATTTAATATCTTACTTTAAGGGCAACCATGATCTGCATCAAGATATGGTAGTAGGTGTTAGTTATATGTATGTAAGTTTTAGGGAGAAAATGAACAATAGTAGTTGCATAAAGGTTATCTACATTTGACACCAACATTATTAGTAGTTACTGCCTCATAACAGGCTAAATGTGAACCATGTCAGATACAGTAACAGTCATGTGTTCATGAAAAGCATGAGATACTCCATGAAACAACAGCATAATTGATACATGGACGGATGTGAAGGGGTAATAGGTATGGAATAAAGGCAAATCATCTGCATGGATAGTCTTCATCTTGGGAGTAAAGGTATGCTGTCATAATTTGCAGCTTCTTCCATACCATGTATTTGAACTTCAGAGCATGTGACAGGGACTCAGTCCTCCAGGAGGGAAAAGTCTAGTTTTCTGTACTTCCAGGGAAGATGTTGATTGTTGTGCAGTCAATGTAACTGAACAAGAATTCAGTGACAATTCCAGAAATGAAATTCTTGCAGATATTCAGGCTGAAAGTCAAAATAAAGAAAAAAAATGCAAAATACTATTTTTAAAATGTGTTCTTATTTATTTGAGACAGAGAGAGAGAGACATGCATAGACAGAAAGAAGAGGTTCCATCTGATGTCTTACTCCCCAAAAGCCCACAAGAGCTGGGGCTGGTCTAAGCTAAAGCCAGCAGCTGTGAACTCCATCTGGTCTCCAAGGTGGGTGACAGAGACCATGTACTTGAGTCATCACCTGTTACCTCCAAAGTTTTGCATTAGAAGGAAGCTGGAATCAGAAGTAGAGTTGGCACTCAAAACCTGGCACTCTGATTTGGCATATGAGACTCCCAAATGATAGCTAAATTATTGCACTAAACACCTGCTGTAAAGTACTGATTTTTAAGGTCTGATTTCTATTAAAGTTAAACCTAAATAAGACCTCTGCAATATATAGCAAACATATCTATAAATATATTTAATTTGGTATTCAGGATCTTTGATCATCTGGAGTAAAGTATGGTAATTTAGAAAAAAATTATGGTTAATATCTGTGTCCTTTTTAAGGAAGAAATCATTTTAATTTAGAGAAATAGTATATGTTTGATAATGATTATGTCATTTTAGGTAGGAGGACCCATATAAGTAAGCCAGAGCAGCTAAAGAAGATCCATGAATTATTCTGCACTATAAAAAGAATAGTAGTTCAGAAATAGGAGAGAGCTGTGAGAAAAATGGGAAATAATATTTGACTCAAGGTGCTGTTGCTGTGGCATAGTAAGTTAAGCCTCCACCTATGGAGCTGGCATCCTTTATGGGTGCCTGTTACAACCCAGCTGCTTCCCTTCCAATCCAGCTCTCTGCTATGGCCTGGGAAAGCAGTAAAGGATGGCCCAGGTCCTTAGTCCCCTGGACCCACATGGGAGACCAGGAGGAATCTCCAGGCTCCTGGCTTTAGTTCAGCCGCACTCCAGTTAGTGCAGCCATTCAGAGTGTGAACCAGTAGATGGAAGAACTCCCTCTCCATATCTTCCTCTCTCTGTCTGTAACTCTACCTCTCAAATAAAAAAATTACTCAATATTTTGGATATTAAATTTTTAAAATATGATTTCTAATACTGTGCTACCATTAGCATGTTTGGGTTGTGAAACTCTTCATCTTCTAAACCTTTAATGAATGTAGCTATTTCACACAAACGTCCAGTCTTACTTTTTGGAAGTATTTGTATTTTGGAAGACTGAATACTTCTGTTGATATCCTTGCAGATGGAAGAACAATCATTGGAGAGCATACAAGAACCATAAACTAAAATCAATAGACAGAGCATTGGATCAAACATGGAGAAGATCACGGCCTTAACTTTTTTATGCCTGGGACATTTTTAGAAATTTTCAGTAGGTCATTGGAATTATATAATGTGAAATAGCATCTCAATCAATATTACCTAGAATTTTGATGTCACAAAATGAATCTGATAGTAAAGGTAAAAGGAAAAGACCTCTATCCCTTAAAATTTTTTTAAGTGGCCGGCACCGCGGCTCACTTGGCTAATCCTCTGCCTGTGGCGCCCGCACCCCGGGTTCTAGTCCCGGTTAGAGCACCAGATTCTGCCCTGGTTGCTCCTCTTCCAGTCCAGCTCTCTGCTGTGGCCCAGGAGGGCAGTGGAGGATGGCCCAAGTGCTTGGCCCCTGCACCCGCATGGGAGACCAGGAAGAAGCATCTGGCTCCTGGCTTCGGATCAGTGCAGTGCCAGCTGTAGCAGCCATTGGGGGCTGAACCAATGAAAGGAAGACCTTTCTCTCTTCTCTTTCTCTGTCTCTCTCTCTCACTGTCTAACTCTGCCTGCCCCTCAAAAAGAAATTTTTTTTTGAGTGACATTAGCGGATGGACTATATTTATAGAGAAAGAATATTCAGATTTCTTATTTACTATAGAGAAATTGTCAACTAGACAAATTTATTTCAGTAAATTTTGTGAGTTTTTTTTCAATTGAAGTTCTTAATTAAACTGGAGTATAAAATAAATAATGAGCATAAGTATAATTGAAATAAAACAAGATCTACTTCAAATTGCAAAGAGTTAACTGTAATCAGATATAGTATATTTCAGCAGATTAATTGAATTTCTAATCAGAAGTGAATAAGCACTTTGAAATGAGGGCAGAGGGCAAGATATAGATGAACAGACTAAAATACTGACCTCAAAATACATCAATCGATAAAAATAGAAAGTGTTTTATCCCCTCCGCTTCTTTTAATAACAAGGATCAGATCAAGAAAAAGACTTCCTTTGCTCTTCAGCTCCTTAAATCAGTAACTTCAAAGAATTAAGTCTCTGCTCACATTATTAAGTGATATAGGGGAAATCTAAGTGGGCTTCAGCTTCAGAGGGTGTCCCTTCGTCCTTGATCAGCTAGTTGGTGAGTGCTGATGCTATTTGTCTCTGTCAAGCCAGCACATCTTAGAACCAGCACTCCAAAGTCACTGCTGTGTCCATAGTTCTGAGCTAAAGGAATGTTCTTCAGAATATTGACTACTGTGAACTTGACAAGTTTGCCCTTTTGACAAGGGGAAAGGAGTCATTTTATCCACCAGTGGAATCCACAAAGTAATTCTTAAGGAGGTGTGAATGTATATTTTTAACTTCTGAGTTATTGCAGACACAGATAAACTTGTAAACAATGTGGTATTAAAAAAGGAAACAGTTGTTTTCAAAATAGAGCTATCAGGAATGTTTGTCTTTTTAATTGCCATAGAACTATGTCAATAACAATGAAAAGGAATTATACTGATTTATGTGAAAATGACAAAAATAATTATTGCCTTTAAAGTGCAATACTCAAAAGAGATATTCAGCTGAGAAATAGCATATATTAACAAAATCACAATTCACTAAGTTACTTTTTAAAACACTTAAGAAAGTATAAGCAAAACTTAGTAGAAAATATTCCTTTAGACTCACTCTCAGAATAAAATCAATTTATCTAGATGGTTACTGGAATATGCTTAATCTTTGAAATAAAGAATTGAATCATCGGTCTGGTCTTGACCCTAAGTTCATAGTGTAATGAGAGAACAAAAGAGATATAGGAAAATTAAAAAAAAATTTGTTAACACATTTTAAAATTATTATAGATATTTTGTTTTCTCTGTTGTCCCAACAGTGAAATGGATGCTTTAATTTTCTTTTATGGGAAACAAAGATAGGTTGTAGAAATGTATTCATCAAATGTGATTTTTAGGATTTTAAAGCATGATTCTATGTGACCCGCTTTAGTAAAAACATTGTTTTTATAATAATATTTGTTTTAGTCATATATAAAAGCAAGAATTTCCAATAATCTACTGATTCTTGATCATTTCCTATGTTTTCTTAACCAATATCAGTTGGTTTTGTTACATGAAGACTTTACATTTTTCAAAGCACAATTGTAGCTCCATTACTATTACATAAAACTTGTGAAAAGTAGCTGAGTCACTCACTCTTACCATCTTTTTCCACACAGGTTTCTAAATCTCTAGGGCACTTGTGATGCCCATGAAATATTACTACAGGGAGCACTATTTAAATAATTAAATTAGATACTAAGAGAAACATTCTTTCTTGCAGTATTTTGAGAAGGCTTGAAGGATTGTAATTTACTAATTTACTTATTTTGAGGGAAAAGGAAAAAAAAATTAGTATGTTTTATGCCTCTGTCTTCAGCAGTGGAAAACCCTTCAGAATAATTCTCTGTGAATAATCTTCAGCAGGAAACACCCTTTGTGTGGTATTACAAGAAAATGAGACCATTTTTTACTTTTACTTTTTCTTCCATTTTCTCCTCTTCATCTTCTATGTATAATCACTCCTAAAATCAGCAGTGTATGACTGTAAGCATCATGTGTCCATATGGAAAAAAAATTACCTCCACTTTGAAGACCTGCTCAAATGGAATTCAGAAATCGCCAAAAGGACATTCTAAATTCAGGTCCATAAATCTCTATTATTTCACAATTATAATGTAGGTCTCATTAGAAAATTCTCATGGGTAAAATATTTTATTACAGATCATGTGTACTTATGAAATATATAATCCACTTGAATCATATTTTTCCTTCACAAAAATGCCAATCTCTCAAAAGACAGAGTAACTATTGCATAAAAAGGTAGCTCAACAGTACAAAAAAAAATGAAATCTGGTAATTTGAAACAAAATAGAGGAATCTGGAAAACATCATGCTGAGTGAAATAAGCCAGTCCCAAAGGGACAAATATCATACGTTCTCCCTGATCAAAGACAACTAAGCGAGCACCAAAAATGAAACCTGTTGAAGTGAAATGGACACTATGAGAAAGAGTGACTTGATCAGTCCTTGTCCTGATTATTGATTTACAACTTAATACTTTATCCCTTTTAGTATTTTTTATTCTACTTAATACTATTGGTTGAACTCTTTAATTAACATACAATTATTCTTAGGTGTTCAAATTTAACTGAAAAGTGATCTCTGTTAAATATAAGAGTGGGAATAAGAGAGAGAGGGGATGTGCAGTTTGGCACATGCTCAGTCGGACTTGCCCCTAATGGTAGAGATAGAAACGTGCCTGTGGATTCCAATTCAGTCCTATCAAGGTGTCATGTACCAATGCCATCTTGCTAGGCAAAGTGATCATTTTCAGTTCACAATTGATTGTAATGATAGGATTGTCAAAGGGATCACATAAACAAGACCTGTGTCTGCTAACTAACTGACAGAATAAAAAAGGAGAGAATGATCCAACATGGGAAGTGGGATACACAGCAGACTCCTAGAATGGCAGATGTCCTAGACAGCACTCTGGCCTCAGAATCAGCCCTTAAGGCATTTGGATCTGGCTAAAATTCCATGAGACTATCTCAGGCATGGAAAGCCAAGACACTCTGGCAAAAAACAAACACAAAAACAAACAAACAAATAAAAAACTAAAAAAGACCTAAATTAAAGATCTCTGTGAGTGAGATCCCAGTGGAAAGAACGGGTCATCAAAGGAGATACCTTTCTCTGAAGGGAGGAGAGCACTTCCACTTTGACTATGACCTTGTCTAAATAAGATTGGAGTTGGTGAATTAAAAAGCCTTCCATAAATCTACGACTTGATACCATCAAATTATTAGAGAGCATTGGAAAAACCCTGAAAGATATAGGTACCGGCAGTGACTTCTTGGAAAACACCCCAGAAGCACAGGCAGTCAAAGCCAAAATTAACATTTGGGATTGCATCAAATTGAGAAGTTTCTGTACTGCAAAAGAAACAGTCGGGAAAGTGAAGAGACAACCGATAGAATGGGAAAATATATTTGCAAACTATGCAACTGATAAAGGGTTGATAACCAGAATCTACAAAGAAATCAAGAAACTCCACAAGATCAAAACAAACAACCCACTTAAGAGATGGGCCAAGGACTTCAATAGACATTTTTCAAAAGAGGAAATCCAAATGGCCAACAGACACATGAAAAAATGTTCAAGATCACTAGCATTCAGGGAAATGCAAATCAAAACCACAATGAGGTTCCACCTCACCCCAGTTAGAATGGCCCACATTCAGAAATCTACCAACAATAGATGCTGGAGAGGATGTGGGGAAAATGGGACACTAACCCACTGTTGGTGGGAATGCAAACTGGTCAAGCCACTATGGAAGTCAGTCTGGAGATTCCTCAGAAACCTGAATATAACCCTACCATTCAACCCAGCCATCCCACTCCTTGGAATTTACCCAAAGGAAATGAAATTGGAAAAAAAAAAAAAAAAAAAAAAAAAAAAAAAAAAAAAAAAAAAAAAAAAGCTGTCTGCACATTAATGTTTATTGCAGCTCAACTCACAATAGCTAAGACCTGGAACCAACCCAAATGCCCATCAACAGTAGACTGGATAAAGAAATTATGGGACATGTACTCTATAGAATACTATACAGCAGTCAAAAACAACGAAACCCAGTCATTTGCAATAAGATGGAGGAATTTGGAAAACATCATGCTGAGTGAATTAAGCCAGTCCCAAAGGGACAAACATCATATGTTCTCCCTGATTGGCGACAACTAACTGAGCACCAAAGGGGAAACTTGTTGAAGTGAAATGGACACTATGAGAACAGTGACTTGATCAGCTCTTGTCCTGACGGTTGATGTACAATGTAATACTTTATCCATTTTAGTATTTTTTTTGTTCTAGTACCATTGGTTGAACTCTGTAATTAACACACAATTATTCTTAGGTGTTTAAATTTTAACTGAAAAGTGATCCCTGTTAGGAATTTGGAAAATATTATGTTGAGTGAAATAAGCCAATCCTAAAGGGACAAAACCACTTGTTCTCCCTGATCGGTGACAACTAACTGAGCACCAAAAAGGAAACCTGTTAAAGTGAAATGAACACTATGAGAAACAGTGACTTGATCAGTGCTCGCCCTGACTATTGATGAGCAGCTTAATATGTTATCCATCTTAGTATTTTTTTTTGTTTGTTTTACTTAATACTTTTGGTTGAATACTGTAATCAATACACAGTTATTCTCAAGTGCTGAAACTTAACTGAAAAGTGATCCTTGTTAAATATAAGAGTGGGAATAAGAGAGGGAAGAGATGTGCAATTCGGGACATGCTCAAGCTGACTTACCTCAAACGGTAGAGTTAGAAACATACCAGGGGATTCCAATTCAATCCCATCAAGGTGGCATGTACCAATGCCATCTCACTAGTCCCAGTGATCAATTTCTGTTCACAATTGATCGTAATGATAGGACTAAGAACCAAAGGGATCACATAAATAAGAATAGTGTCTGCAAATACTAGCTGATAGAATCAAAAAGGGAGAGAATGGTCCAACATGGGAAGTGAGATACACAGGAGACCCATAGAATGGCAAATGTCCTAACAGCACTCTGGCCTAATAATCAGCCCTTAAGGCATGTGGATCCGGCTGAAATGCCCATGAGAGTATTTCAGGCATGGAAATCCAAGACACTCTGGGGGAAAAAAAACCTAAATGAAAGATCTCCACGAGTGAGATCCCAGTGGAAAAATGGGTCATCAAAGAAGGAGGTACCTTTCTCTGAAGGGAGGAGAGAACTTCCACTTTGACCATGGCCTTGTCTAAAAATGATCAGTGTCAATTTGTTAAGTCAACAACGGGAGTCACTGTGCACTTACTCCCCATGTAGTATCTCTGTCTTTAGTGTGCTGTCTAATGTGAATTAATGGTATAAGTAATACTAAAACAGTGCTTTATGCTTTGTGTTTCTGTGTGGGAGCAAACTGTTGAAATCTTTACTTAATATATGCTAAATTGATCTTCTGTACATAAAGATAATTGAAAATGAATCTTGATGTGAATGGAATGGGAGAGGGAGCGGGAGATGGGAGGGTTGCAGGTGGGAGGGAATTTATGGGAGTAGAAAGCCACTGTAATCCAAAAGCTGTACTTTGGAAATTTATCTTTATTAAATAAAAGATAAAAAAAAGGTAGCTCAAAAGGTGGCAAATGTGGTGTGATGCAAAGTCCTAAACTGGATAATTGTTTAAATATGGACTCTAAAGGGCATTATTAAGGCAACTGTCAATATTTGAATACAAATATTCTCTTTCTGTAATAAAATTTCTAATAGAGAAAATATATATGTTGATAATTACGTTACAGAGCTGACATTAATTTTTTAATCTATATTATTGCTATATAAGAAAGGTAAGAGAATATTCTTATTCTTAGGATATATACACTAAATAAAATAATGATAAAGGGTAATATTTTTCAAATTAATCTTAATGGTCCAGCAGATGAGGGGCAAGATAAATGGATAGATAGATATAAATCAATACAATTGTTGATATAATTAATTCATTTTTCAATTTTTTTTCTAATGTGATATGACCTGAGAAAGTCTGTAAGGAAAGTTTCCCCTATATCTAAACAGCATACTCACTTGGAAATTGACCAACAGTCTAAATGATGGGAACATTAAATAGTGAAAATATTTGTAGAAAAGTGGAAACTAAAAACATGCCCCATTTTAGCATGAGTGCAGGATAACCTATTGGCAAAACTTATATACTAGGAGGAGCACAGTCATGATACATTGCAAAATACAATGAAATTCTTCATAACACAAATTTGCAAGTCAATGTAAGGAATTTTAAGATATCTGACCCAGTATATTTTGGAAACAGAGTTAGGCAGAAAACAATAGAGCAAAACAAACAAAATACCCTTCACATTAAATGTTTGCTAATTAATCCATCATGCTAGACAGACCTTTGTGCTAGAGAAAAGACAGGCAGCACAAAATCTAAGATCTCTTGTTCCAAAATGTGCTACTGTCTACTTATCAGTAGTTTGCAACTGAACTGTCAAGAAACCTGTCCATATTTGGCTGAGTGAAGTATCAGGGCAACTAAGACACTCTAAATAATCTGGTGCTGGAATAGGTGATTAGAGGAGGTGTATTAAAGAAACTCTCAGAATGTTGAGGTGGGTATGGGCTTCACCTGTACCAAGTCACAAGAATATCCAAGAATTGAGTTAAAATTTGATACATTGGTATCAGATAATTTTTAAAAGCAGTCAACAAGTAGATAGGACTTTGTTTTTTTAAAAGGGGTATGATCTCCTTGAGAATTATACAACTTATATTTATTTTACTTTTGAAATATTAGATCATATAGTGTGGGGAGCAACTCGGACTAGACTAAGTTACTGGAATTAAGACTTATTCTATGCATCTGCTTTCCCACAATATGGCGCTGGGAGAGGAGTAAACAGCTTCTGCGCAGCTGCCTCTCGCCAACTTGAGTGATGACCTGCAGGAGCTGATCCTGCTCCTGATTGGAGGAGAGCAGCGTACTCAGCATGTGGGTAGCAGAGTTGGGATTGGTGGAAGAGGACTATAAAGGAGGAGAGAGACAACATGCATCAGGAACACCTGAGGAACACCTGAGTAGCCCCCGAGAGAGCCGGCTGGAGGTGTGCTGCTCCCCCATGGAAGTGGGGAAAGTGGCAGGGGGAACCGTCCTTCCATAGAGGTGGAGGGACTGCAGCCAACCCAGGAAGGACAAGCAGCAAACCAGGGAAGGGCCGAGCAGACAAAAGAACAGCGCAGAGTCCTGTGTCGTTCCTCTGCAAAGAGGGGGAGCAACATAATGGTGCCGTGACTCGGATAGGAAACTTAGGAGGCATAATATAGTAATCTACTTTTATAATATTTAAAATATTATAATCATACTAAAAGTGTAAAAAGTAAAAGTTGCCTCAATCCAACTCTCCTATATCATGCTTATCTTTCATAACTGCTATATTGTTACTACTTAAATTCCATTAAGTATTTTATAAAACATAATTTTTAGTAATTTAGTACTATTTACTTCCCTGGCATTGATATTTAAGTTGTTAGGAATTTTCTTTATTATAATTTTTGCTGCAGAGAACATTCCTGAGTAAACAAAGCTTTAAAGCTTCCTTTCACAGATTATGAGGAAAGTTTCCAAAAGTTTAGGATTTTTTTAAGTATCACCATGGTATCTCATAAAAAGCTTTCAGTGAATTTGATTTTAAAAGCGGTTTCACTTATAAATCTCACGGATAAAACTTTCGAATTTAACAGAATAAAGGATTAACTTTATTTTCTAAAGCAGATCAGTGGAATTCACAAACCCATTTCTATACTGATAGGGGACAATTCTTATTCAAATTAAAGGTAGTTCATTTATTTGTATTTTAGAACTAACATATTTTCTATATAGACTTTGAATTATATTTAGGGCTTTTACTCTTTCTCCTTGGAAGTAATTCAACTCTTTTGGCAGAGATACAACTCTCCCTGGCATCACCAGATGGGTCTTCATTTCTTATTGGAGAGTACATTTCAAAAACTTTTACAGCAATTCAGTTGACTTCTTTATTCCAGTATGACGTACTGTGCGTAAAAAGCTAAGGATGATGCTTGGATGGCAAAAGATGGATGAGTTCAAAGAATGAAGCAGGAGAATAATCTCACATTAAATGTATTTTTCTGTTACATATTTCCTTGAATGTATCAGTGAAATAAATACCAACTTACACTGGTAATCTATAGAGGGTCAGCCTAATTAAAATTCTCCTGGCAATAGAACATCCTCTCTCTGTGTTTTCTTTTTCTTGACACCTTCAGGAAGCATTAGTTATTGTTATTTTGCTTTCTGTGTGTGTGTAGGTTTATGCTCTCATGTGCATATCTGTGGATTTTATTGCTGTTTTCCATGCTCTTGAATAACATGACATTTTAATTTCTTTACATATATAAATTCTCTGTTAATAATTTATAAAAATGCTTAATAATTATGGAGTTATTAAATCTATTCTTTTTATATTCTACCTACATAATATGATATTTTCAATTAGAAAAATGATTTCTCACCACATAATAAATCTTTTTAAAAAGTTATATTTATTTATTTGAAAGATGAATGGAGAGAGTGGGAGAGACGGGTATCCCATCCTCATTCTTTTTTTTATTATTTTGATAGGCAGAGCGGACAGTGAGAGAGAGAGAAAGATAGAGAGAAAGAAAGGTCTTCCTTTTTCTGTTGGTTTACCCCACAATGGCCACTGCGGCCGGCGTGCTGCAGCTGGCGCACTGCGCTGATCCGAAGCCAGGAGCCAGGTGCTTCTCCTGGTCTCCCATGCAGGTGCAGGGCCCAAGGACTTGGGCCATCCTCCACTGCACTCCCTGGCCACAGCAGAGAGCTGGCCTGGAGGAGGGGCAACCGGGACAGAATCTGGTGCCCTGACCGGAACTAGAACCTGGTGTGCCGGCCACAGCAGAAAGCTGGACTGGAAGCGGAGCAACTGGGACTAGAACCCGGCGCCCATCTGGGATGCTGGCACTGCAGGCAGAGGATTAACCAAGTGAGCCACGGCGCCAGCCCCTCTGGCTCATTCTACACATGCCTGCAACAGCAAGGTTTGAGGCAAGCTGAAGTCAGGAGTCAAGAACTTCATCCAGGTTTTGCATATGAGTGACAGGATTCAGGATTCAGACATAGAAGACCCACGACTTAAATCAAGCACTCAAAGTTGAGAGGCAGGGTACACAAGTGCTGGCTTAACCTACTGTTCCATATCCAATTTACTCAGCATGATTCATAAAAAATTAAGAAGTAATAAGTATGCCCCTTATCCAAGGACTCTATAGAGAATTAATCTAGTAATTTTCTGTTAAGATAGATATTTTGGTTAAAGGTATTCATTTTTCATTATTTAAATATCCTGGTTTTCTAGGAGTCATTTTAAATAACACATGTGATTTACTCTTTTCTTTTTTTTTTTTTTTTCATTTTCCCTGTCATCTTCTTTTATGTACAGGATTTTTTTTTTCTTGTTAATTTTTTGGGGCTCTAATGTATATTTTTGCTTTGTGGTTACCATTAGACTAATAAAATAATTTCTTCGATATAAAAAGCTATTTTTAAACAATAGACACTTAACCCTGATCACAAAGCTAAGAAATAAGCAAATAAAAACTTGATAACCCATAATACCATACCCTGTGAAGCTATCATTTATGGAGAAAAATGAAATTAAGAATTTCCATATCAAATAGAAATTGAAAGAATTTGTAAAAACTTGTCTGATCTTACAAATGATGCATAAGAATCACAGAGAAATCACATAAGATACAAAGAAAGATACTCATCATTATGGGATAACCTCAAGGAAGGAAATTTCCCAGTAAAAGTAGGAAGGAACTCCAAATCACACTATAGTAATATTTATGGAAAAATGGAAGAGCCAAGTTGTTACTTATCAATAGTAACATTAAATTTAAATGGCCTAAATTCACCAATTAAAACATACAGAGTGGCCAAATTGATTTAAAACAAGATATCTATTTAATGCCTACAAGAAGCACACCCAAGCAACAAAGATACATGCAGACTGAAAGTGAAAGGATGGAAAAAAAAATACCATGCTAATGGAAAACAAAAACAAGCAGGTATAGCTATCCTAATACCAGATAAAATAGATTTTATCACATAAACTGAAACTTATGTAATGATTAAGGGATCAAGTCAATGGGAAGATGTGATTATAATAAATCTATTTGCACCAAATGCCAGAGTGCCAGGCTATTGATAACAAATGTTAATGGGTGACTTCAGCATTCCACGTTCATCAGTGGATAGATCAACTAAACAGAAAAATCACAAACAACAGAGCTAATCTACACCATGGACCCAATGGACCAAGGTGATATCTACAGAATCCTTCATTCCACAGTTGCAGAATAACCATAATTTTGATCAGTGCATAGAAATAGGCCAAATTCTAGGTCATAAATCAATTCTAAGCATATTTAAAAAAATTGAAATCATGCCATGTGTCTTCTCTGACCACAAAAGAATGAAGCTAGAGATTTACAAATAAAGAATCTTGAGAACATATGCAAACACATGAAAAGTGAAAAACATGTTCCTGAATGAACAATGCATAATAGAAAAATCAAAATGGAAATTAAAAAAATTTCTTGAAACAAATAAGGGTGACAAAAGAATATATCAAAATTTATGTGATACATGAAAGCAGTGTTAGGAGGAATGATCATAGCAATTAGTGCTACAGGGATTCGCACTTACATGACTGATATTCAGTATAGTCCTGAAAGTTTTAGCAGAACCATAAGGTGAGAAAAAGATACCAGAGTAGTCACAGTGGGGCAGCATGTAAAGCTGCCAGCTGTGGCACCAGCATCCCATATGGGGGCCAATTCCATTCCCAGCTGCTTTACTACCAATCCAGCTCACTGCTGATGTGCCTTGGAAAGCAGCAAAAGATAGCCCAAATACTTGGGCCCCTACAACCATGGGGGAGACCCAGAAGAAGCACTGGCTCCCATCCTTGCTCTGGCCCTTGAAGCTATATGGGGAATAAACCAAGAGATGAAAGATCTCTCTATATATTTATCTGTCTCTTCTCTCTCTCTGTGTGTGTAACTCTGCCTTTCAAATAACTAAATAAATCATTTAAAAAAGAAATAAAAATGAAGTTACAAATTGGAAAGAAAGAAGTCCAATTATCCATATTTGAAGATGACATGATTTTATAAATAGGGGAACCAAAAGACTCCATTAAGTGACTATTGGAACCCATAAAATAGTTTGGTAAAGTGGTAGGATATAAAATTAATAATCAAAAATATATAGCCTTTGTATACACAGACAACTCCATGGCTGGGAAAGAACTAAGATCAATCCTATTCAAAATAGCTACTAAAACTGAAATAGCTCAGAACAAATTTAACCAAGGTGGAGAAAGATCTCTACGATTTAAGTTACAAAATGTTAAAGAAAGAAATGAAGACACAAAAAAATGGAAAAATCTCAATATCCATGGATTGAAAGAATTTTATAATCAGAATTTACTTACTGCTAAGAGCAATTTAGAGATTCAATGCAATCCCAATCAAATTACCAATGGCATTCTTCCCAGAAAAAGAAAAATATGCTAAAATTCGTATGGAAACAATAGAGACCTCTGAATAGCTAAAGCAACCTTAAGCAACACAACCAAAGCAAGAGCCATCATAATACCAGATTTCAAGACAAACTACAGGCAATTATAATCAAAACAATTTGATACTGGCAGACATGTATACCATGTATACCAATGGAATAAAATAGAGACTCCAGAAATCATTCCACATATCTACAATCAGGTAATCTTTGACAAAGGGGCTAAAATCAATCCCTGGAGATAACAAAATGAATCAAGAATCTAAATCTATGCCTTGATACCATCAAATGCTAGAGAAAACATTGGGGAAACTCAGCAAGTCATTTTCATAGGCAAAACTTCTTGGAAAAGATCCCAGAAGCACAGGCAACAAAGCCCAACTTGACATATGAGATTACATTAAGCTGAGATGCTTCTGCGCTGCAAAGGAAACACTCAGCAAAGTGAAGAGGTAATCGACAGAATGGGAGAAATATTGCAAATGACACAACTGATAAAGAGTTAATATTCAGAATCAATAAGGAGCACAAGAAACTCAACAAGAACAAAACAAACAATTCAGTTAAGGAATGGGCAAAGTATTTGAACAGGAATTTTTCAAGAGAAGATATTCAAATGGCCAACAGACACATGAAAAAATTCTCAGGAACACTAGCCATCAAGGAAAAACAAATCAAAACCACCATGAGATTTCACCTCACCCCAGTTAGAGAGGCTCTCATACAGAAATCAACAATAAATGCCTGCAGGAGGAAAAGGTACCCTAATCCACTGTTGGTGGGAATGTAAACTGTAAATAGATATACCATATGACTCAGCCATCCCTCTCTTGAGAATTTACTCAAAAAATATGGAATCAACATATGTAAAAGTTATCTGTACTCCCATGTTTATTGCAGCTCAACTCAGAATAACTAAAAGAGGGAACCAACCAAGATGTCCACCAACCAAAGACTGGATAAAAAATTATGATATACAAATAATATGGAATACTACTCAGCTATAAAATGAATGAAAGTCTGTCCTTTGCAACAAAATGAATGCAACTGGAAACCAATATACTTAGTGAAATAAGCCAGTCCAAAGAGAAAAATATCATATGCTTTCTCTAATCCATGGTGTTTACTAGAGTCTCAAAAGTGTAATGTATAGGGAAGAAATAAAAGTTTTTAGATTCAATGATTGGTTATAGCTTTTGTCTCTACTGTTGAGGAACAGTGGTTTTTTATATTCTTACTGTTTGTTGAACTTTTCAATTAGTGTAGAGTTAATTTATGAGTATTAAGTAAACTGAAAGTAGATCACTGTAAAAAATTAAGAGAAGGAATAAGTGAGGAAGAAGGAAGAATTTGGGGAGCATGGGTAAGATAGAATGTAGGTTGGAGAGTATAATTATTTCCTAAATCTGTTTATATAACACACACAAAATTCCTTTGTCTTAAAAATTTAAAAATAAATAAAACAGTTTTGACAGATATTGGTAAATTACTTTCTATACTTATGCCATTTAATACTGTCAAAAGGGTATGAAGTTTCCTCTACCTATACCCTCATTAAGAAGTGTCTTTTCAAATGCTTCTGCATATTTACCATTCTAATAGGTAGAAAATGCTGTCTGATTACAGCATTGTTGTGAGTGAGATTGAAATCTATGAGTAAATGTTTGTTTTCATGGAAAACTTCATTGCCAAGTATTTTTAGGACTATTAGTCACTTTCTTTTTGATACATGGAAACTCTACGCATTGTGTAAAATAGCTTGTTGAGAGTTTATCTACATTACTTTTTCCTTTTGTCTTGTTTCAATATTTTTTTCTTTGTGGTGCAGAAATGTTTGATTTAAATGGTTAAATTCATAAAAAATTAAACACAAGCCTGAAATAATTGCTATTTAAACTAAAAATAAATAAACAAAATAAATTAACAGAAAATAAGAGGAAAATTACCAAAGAAATCCTTGTATTCACATTCTGTCCTTCATCATGTTTTGAATTTTTGCTTTCCCATTTTCATCTTTATATAGTGCCTATCCCTTAGTATGTTAATATTTTGTTATTATTTTAATTGGTTTAGTCTTCATACCATATATGAATGGTTTACACACTGTCTTTACAAAACTGAAACTTTTCTGATTTGTCTATGTAGGCCCTCTAATAGTGAGTTTTCTACATTTTGATGTCTTATTCATCCTTATTAATATTACTTTCTTTTAGTTGGAAGAACTGCTTTTATCATTTCTTGTAGGACAAACCTAGTGGTGATAAATTATTTTGACATCTGTTTGCCTGTTTTTCTTCTTTATATCTAACGGGGACTTTTGCAGGGTTTTTTTTTTTTTTTTTCCTTCCATACTTTAGAAATCTCATCCCACTTTCTTCTAATCTAAAGGTTTCTTTTAAGAAGTCAGTGACCTGGTGAATTCGTACATTCTTATATGCTTTGTTTCCCGTATTGTGCAGCTTTGATAATCCTCTTTTTATCTTTAATATTTGGAATCGTAATGATAAAATATCTTGAAGATGATTAGGTTGAGGTGAATCTGATTGATGACTGTTAATCTTCTGGTATCTGAATAATTCTGTCTTCTTCTAAGTATGGAAAGTTTTCTGTTATCAACTTGAATAAGCATTCTTATTTTTTGATATTCTCCAGTCCTTCTTAATCCCCAGTTACTCAGTTATTTGTTCTTTTAATGCTGTCCCAACTGTCCTATAATATTTCTTTATTCCCTTTCACTCTCTTTTTTCTTTTCTCTGTATATTTTCAAATCACTTTAAGCCTCACTAATTATTACTTTTTGTTTAGCCTATTTTGCATTTTATCAAATTTTAAATTTTGTTTGGTATACTATTCTGCTCAAAGATTACTATTTGATATTTTATCAATTAAGTTAGTCTCATAAAGTATTGAGTTATTTTAGTGTTTAATTTCAGAGAGTCTCCTTAAAATAGGTATTTTGGATTCTCTATTCAAAAGTTTGCAGGTATCATTTGCTATATAGTTTATTTTAGGCTGCTTATTTTGTTCTTTAGGTAAGGTCATTGTTTCCTGGAAGTTTTTGATGCTTTTAGGTATATGATATTGTCTGTATATTAAATATTTTACTAAAGTATTAAATTATTTAGTCCAAGCTTCATAATGTAGCTTTGTACCTGTCCTTCTAGAAATTTTACATAGGCTTCTTTCTTTTCTTTGACATATGGAGAGCTCTGCTAGTTCATCAGTAGATCCACCAAAGTCTTTATTTACTGTGAGGTGGCTCTTGGAACATTGTAGGTGGTCCATAATATAAAGGTGTCCCTTGTCAGGAAATCCCCCAATGTACTGCTGTTGTGTTGCTTAGAATGAGCTGGCTGGGTGTCTAAAAGGGATAGCCTATATCTGTATGTCTCTATCTGGGGCCAGATTATGCTTTGATGCTTCATCCTGTTATCAGCTGTGGTCAGTCTGTAGAGGATTCTGCACAGATCTAGGTACCATTATGGAAGGGTCAATCTCAGCTCTTATGAAATGACTTGATGACCATCCCCTTTATTCAATGAAAGTAGATAATTACTCTATATCCATTTTGTGATGTCTGGAGTACATGAAGGAATGGGATTAGCAGTGTCATGGCCACAAAGGCCACAATTCCACATCACATTAGAGTCTTTAGCTCACCAATATCTGCACAGCACAGGCAGAGAACAAAAGCTAACATTACTGTGGGCAGATTGATGCTGTACTGAACTCATGGATTAAGAGTGTTGTAACTAGCCACTGATGATATTTGCTGGCATATCATTCTGATTGAATAGGGACACAAGTTTCCACTTGGAACTGGAGTCTGCACAAAGTCTTCAGTGATAGACACTAGATGAGGAACAGAGACTGTTGGGGTTGGGTTAGGTTTTATCAGCCCATCACTGATCTTAGACATGTTTTTTTCCTTTCTTTCCTGCCCTATACCCAAGTCTTGCTTCTCACTGCCTGCCTAAAGATAGAAGAGACACGGTGAAGGGTACCGATTGACTTCCTAGTCTGATGCTAACCTGCGTGACACCTTTATCACGGCCTCAGGTTTTTGTACAGTCTTGCCTGTTCACGTGGCTGGTTTTAATGCATGTTGAAACACGATTCTCTCCCATTGGGAAACAGGTCTCCATATGATTCTAGGAAATGTCTACTTGCTCCATTTATCAGCACTGGCCTTGGGATAGAGAACTAGGTGATCTATTGGATACTGTCTCAGCTGGCCCAGCACTCAGTTCTAAGACATGGTTCTGTGCTCACTTTCTTGCCTTACCTGTCAAGGCCTGGAATCTTGCTTTGCTAACTTCCTAAAGTGGGAGATTCATGGCAGAGGCAGTTCCTTGGCTATCTGGCCAAAAGCTCAACTTTTCACACTAGCCTAGAACAGGTATCATAGGAACTTGTCTGGCATTACATTTTACATTTCATCATGGTGAATCTTGGTACTAGATTCGAATTCTAATGTCTGTACTTCATTTAACTCACTATTATATTTGAAAAAAAAAAAAACTAACGAATCAGACATAATACACAAATCTTATTATTAAAGATGTTGCTCATCAATGAACAAAGGCAGTGATCACTAAGAAACAAGTAACAACTTAGGCAAGCCCTATAATTATTCTAATCTATTTATTTGAGAGCATTTTTGATATCATGCAATGAGAGACAAGAGGTGAGTGATCCTGGCAAAACTCAACAAACTCTCAGAGTTGGAGAATTAAAATAGACAGTTATGAAGAACATAGCAAGTTTCACTGAGGAAAAAACTGCTAATAGATGGCTCTCCAAAGATCTGAATCCCCCACTTATTAGACCATGTATTAATACACACATGTGTGTAATTAACCCACCAGAGGTCAGGTGATCACCTGACATATTGGAGGCAATAGTACTCAGAATTCACATGGGGCTGGAAATGATAACTTTTTATGATTCAAACACTAAATACATAGAATAATTGAACTCTGATGATTAAAGATGGTTGAATAGCGTACAGCTACACTAACTTAATCTAATCATGCTTATTAATAAAAACAAGAGAAAGACTAAGTTTCCAGAGGTCTGACTCACAGAAACTTAAAGCAAACAAGTGGAAAAAAAATAAAGACCCTGTGGGACAACAGGAGAGAAGTCAGAGACATCTGCAGCCAGCCACATGGTGCATCCTGCTGCCAAATGTGAGCCACGTTTTCCCATGTCATTGTAGGAAGACATTGCCACGTGACCTGCCACTGACAAATTTAGCTGAGAGGGATTTCCCCAGACACCAACTGACTTTTTTTTTTATCCTGGAGAATTGAATGAGTTCTGAACAACTGCCAGGCTTGGAGCAGAAAAACTACCTCACATCCTTCCCCTCCCTCACTTCCATAGAGTGTCATACTCTGAAGCAGAAAGTTGGGCAGGCTGCCTCTGTTCTCAGATTAACAACCTAGTAAGAATAATGACAATATGTGAGGCAAAGGACAGATTCCCTGCATCCTACAACTAGAGGAGTTTCTGGGCATTACCCCAGAGCTATGTTCATGCACTGTACATGAGTAAGGGAGATTAATCTTAGCTTCTGGGTACTAACACCCACATAAAAAACTGACTACCACAGTGGGATAACTGAAACACCAGGACTAAAACAATTTGTTCTAAATTTCTCAGTATCACTGGAATCTACCCAGGGAACACAGGGAAGTGCCTACCTGCATTACAACTCTCCGGACATATACTTTCCAGACTAAAATCTTCTGCATACCTTGTCAACACTCTGTAGAATTGGAACAGTATTCAGTTAACATTCCCCAGCCCTAGGACTACTGCTGTTGGTGCCATGCACCAGTTAAACTCCCCAAGTCGAAGCTGAGGAAGGGCCCATCTATATCACACAGTCCTGGAGACACAAAAGTTGGTATAAGCCCTGATATTACATAGGCTTGAGAGTAGGACAAAGGAGCAGCCATCTGGGTCCCACTCAGCACCAAGAACAAGGCCATAGCTATTATATCCTCCAGGCTGAGTGTCGCTCCCCCTCTTCGTGGAGGAACGACACAGGACCCTGCGCTGTTCTTTCTGTCTGCTCGGCCCTCCCCGGGTTTGCTGCTGGTTCTTCCCGGGTTGGCTACTATCCCTTCCACCTCC
Source organism: Oryctolagus cuniculus (assembly GCF_051225735.1). NCBI lineage: Eukaryota > Metazoa > Chordata > Mammalia > Lagomorpha > Leporidae > Oryctolagus > Oryctolagus cuniculus. The sequence continues at coordinate 80,142,730 of NC_142871.1, read as the reverse complement.
GTGGAAGGGCAGTTCCCCCTGGCCACATTCCCCACTTCCGCAGGGGAGCGGCACACCGCCGGCCGGCTCTCTGGGGGGCTGCACAGGTGTTCCTTCAGCTAGATGTTCCCCTTAGATGTTCCTGGTGCATGCCGTCTCTCTCCTCCTTTATAGTCCTCCTCTGCCAATCCTAACTCGGCTGCCCACACGCCGAGTACGCTGCTCTCCTCCAATCAGGAGCAAGTCCTACAGTTTATTAGCTGAACTGGAGGCAGCTGTGTGGAAGCTGTTTACTTCTCTCCCAGCGCCATATTGTGGGAGAGCAGATGCATAGAATAAGTCTTAATTCCAGTAACTTAGTCCAGTCCGGATTGCTCCCCACAGCTGAGCAACACTGAACTCTCTGTGGACCAAAGATACAAACACAAAGAAAACTTTATTCATCTCAAAGCCACATTTCTATCCTTAAGAACTGCAGCAGACCAGTTCAAGACAAGGGCTGATTAAGTCACCATTTCTCATAGTATCCATTTCACTACAACAGGTTTCCTTTTAGGTGCTCAGTTAGTTGTCATGTATCAGGGAGAACATATGATATCTGTCCCTTTGGGACTGGCTTATTTCACTCAGCATAATGTTTTCCAGATTCCTCCATTTTGTTGAAAGTGACCTGATTTCATTTTTTTACTGCTGTATAGTATTCTATAGAGATCATTCCCCATAATTTCTTTATCAAGTCTTCTGTTGATGGGCATTTAGGTTGATCCCATGGCTTAGATATTGTGAATTGAACTGCAATAAACATTGAGGTGCAGACAGCTCTATTATTTGCCAATTTAATTTCCTTTGGGTAAATTCCAATGAGTGGGATGGCTGGGTTGAATGGTAGGGTTATATTCAGGTTTTAGAGGAATCTCCAAACTGACTTCCATAGTGGCTTTAAAGTTTGCATACCCACCAACAGTGGGTTAGTGTCCCTTTTCCCCCACATCTTCTCCAGCATCTGTTGTTAGTCTATTTATGTCCTTGGCCCATCTCTTAAGTAGGTTGTTTGTTTTGTGGTTGTGGAGTTTCTTGATCTCTTTGTAGATTCTGGTTATTAATCCTTTATCGGTTGCATAGTTTGCAAATAATTTTTTCCCTTCTGTTGGTTGCCTCTTCACTTTCCTGACTGCTTCTTTTGCAGTACAGAAACTTCTCAATTTGATGTAATCCCAATTGTTAATTTTGGCTTTGACTGCCTGTGCCTCCTGGGTCTTTTCCAAGAAGTCTTTGCCTGTGCCTATATCTTACAGGGTTTTTCCAAAGTTCTCTAATAATATGATGGTGTCGGGTCAAAGATGTAGCTCTTTAATCTATGTTGAGTGGATTTTTGTGTAAGGTGTAGGGTAGGGGTCTTGATTCTTACTTCTGCACATGGAAATCCAGTTTTCCCAGCACCATTTATTGAATAAACTGTCCTTGATCCAGGAATTTGACTTAGCTCCTTGATCAAATATAAGTGAGTTGTAGATGTTTGGATTGATTTCTGGAATTACTATTCTGTTTCATGGGTCTATCCATCTGTTTCTGTACCAGTAACATGCTGTTTTGATTACAACTGCCCTGTAGTGTGTCCTGAAATCTGGTATTGTGGTGCATCCAGTTTTCTCTTTGTTGTAGAAGATTGCTTTAGCTATTCGAGGTCTCCTGTGTCTCCATATGAATTTCAGCATCATTTTTTCCAGATCTGCGAAGAATGTCTTTGGTATTTTGATTGGTATCACATTGAATCTATATATTGCTTTGGAAGAATGGACATTTTGATGATATTAATTCTTCCAATCCATGATCATGGCAGATTTTTCTATTTTTTTGGTATCCGCTTCTATTTCTTTCTTTAAGATTTTGTAATCTTAATGTATTTCAGGCATGGAAAGCCAAGACACTCTGGCAAAAAAGAATGACAGAAATTAAAGATCTCCACGAGTGAGATCTCAGTGGAAAGAACAGGTCATCAAAGAAGGAGGTACCTTTCTCTGAAGGGAGGAGAGCACTTCCACTTTGACTATGACCTTGTCTAAATAAGATTGGAGTTGGTGAATTCAAAAGGCTTCCATAGCCTTGGCAACTCATGACAAGAGCCTAGGGTGATTACTGATGCCATAAACAAGAGTGTCAATTTGTTAAGTCAACAACAGGAGTCACTGTGCACTTACTCCTCATGTAGGATCTCTGTCTTTAATGTGCTGTACATTGTGATTTAATGCTATAACTAGTACTCAAACAGTATTTTTCACTTTGTGTTTCTATGTGGGTTCAAACTGTTGAAATCTTTACTTAGTATATGCTAAACTGATCTTCTGTATAAAAAGAGAATCAAAAATTAATCTTGATGTGAATGGAAGGGGAGAAAAGAAAGATTTTGTAATTCTCATAGTAGAGATCTTTGACATACTTGGTTAAGTTTATTCTAAGGTATCTGTTTTTGTAGCTATTGTGAATGGAATTGATCTTAGAAGTTCTTTCTCAGCCATGATATTTTCTGTGTATACAAAGGCTGTTGATTTTTGTGCATGGATTCTATATCTTGCTACTTTGCCAAACTCTTCTATGAGTTCCAATAGTCTCTTAGTAGAATTCTTTGGATCCCCTAATTATAGAATCCTATCATCTGCAAAGAGGGATAGTTTAACTTCTATCTTTCCAATTTGTATCCTTTTCATTTCTTTTTCTTGCCTAATGGCTCTGGCTTTAAGTTCCAGTACTATATTGAATTGCAGTGGTGAGAATGGGCATCTCCGTCTGGTTCTGGATCTCAGTGGAAATGCTTCCAACTTTTTCCCATTCATTCGGATGCTGGCCGTGGGTTTTTCTTAAATTGCTTTTTGTTGAGAAATGTTCTTTAAATACCCACTTTGCTTAGAGTTTTCAAATGAAAGGGTGTTGTATTTTATCAAATAGTTTCTCTGCATCTATTGAGACAAATCATAGGGCTTTTCTTCCGCAGTTTGTTAATGTGGTGTATCACATTAATTGATTTGTGAACTTTGAACTATTCCTTCAAACCTGGGATAAATCCCACTTGTTCAGGGTGGATGATCTTTCTGATGTGTTGTTGCATTCTATTGGCCAGAGTTTATTGAGGAGTGCTGCGTCTATGTTCATCAAGGAAATCAGTCTGTAATTCTCTTTCTCTGCTATATCTCTTTCAGTTTTAAATTAAGTGGTGCTGGCTTCGTAGAAAGAATTTTGGAAGACTCCCTCTCTTTCAATTATTCTGAATAGTTTGAGAAGAATTGGAGTTAGTTCTTCTTTAAATGTCTGGTAGAATTCAGCATTGAATCTTCTGGTTCTGGGCTTTTCCTTTTTTGGGAGAGCCTTCATTACTGATTCAATTTCTGACTCCGTTATGGGTCTGTTTAGGTTTTCTGTCTTCATGGTTCAATTTATGCAGGTTGTATGTGTCCAGGAATCTATCCATTTCTGAGAGATTTCCCTGTTTGCTGGCATACAACTCTTTGTAGTAAATTCTGATGACTCTTTATTTCTGTGGTGTCTGTTGTTACATTCCCTTTTTTATTTCTGTTTTTATTGATTTGGGTCTTTTCTCTCCTATTTTTAGTTAGTTGGGCCTATTATGTGTCGATTTTCATTATTTTTTCAAAAAAATCTCTTAGTTTTGCTGATCTTTTGTAATTTTGTGGATTCAATTCTGTTGGTTTATTCTCCAATTTTAATTATTTCTTTTCTCCTACTAGTTTTGGGTTTGGTTGCTGTAGTTCTTCGAGATCCTTTCTCTCTCTTCATGCCTTCAAAAACTCCAAGAACCTGAATGTTGGGTTGGATTTTTAATAGTATTCTGTAGATTCCAAACAATATTTTTTAGATTTACACTTTCCTCTTCTTTTCTTTGGTTTGACTACGCTCTGTCTTCTAAGTATGCTATTCTCTCTTCTGCCTCACTGATTCTGTTTTTAAAGTTCTCAAATGTGTTTTTTATTTGTTCTATTGAATTTTTAATTTCACTTCGATTTCTCTTCAATATCTCAATTTCATGTTCTACTAAATTCCTCATTTCATTTTGATTCCTCCTTAAGATTTGATTTACGTGGGAGATATTTTCTGACATGTCTTGCATGAATTTTAGTAGTTCATGCATTTGTTTTTGATAACTCCTAAATGTTCTTATCCTAATTTTTTTCAGTTCCGTTTCTTGCATTTCTTCTATCTCATCATCTTCATAATCTTGTATTGGAGTGTCATGTTCTTTTGGGAGCATGATGATGTCTTCCTTGTTCTTGTTTCCTCAGTTTTTGCATTTGTTGTTTGGCATTGTAGAGATAATCTTTGGTTTCTTCTTCTTTCTTCTTTTTTTCCTGCTCTGGTGGCTTTTCTCATTATACTATGATTCTAGATTAAGTGGACTGTGTGCTTTGGTGAATCTCTAGAGGCTTGTGGTGGGTGTGGCCAGAAAACTCTGTTCAGTTCTTCAGGGTTAAGGATGTGCCTAAGATGACACACCCAGGTTTGGCCTAGTATCTCTCTCTCTCTTTTTTTTTTCTTTCTTTTTTTTTTTTTTATTCAGAAGGGAAGTAATTCCACTCAGCTGAGCTCTTCTCAATGGCGATCAGTGCCTGAGTGCTAGTCCCAGTGGGTATACATCTGCTCTGTCCCAAGGACCACACAAAGGATCTGTGCAGTCCTCAGTGTAAGCTCAGATTCCCCTGCAATGTCTCCCACTGGGTAGCCAAGGCTGCCCGAATTTGTGGTGTCTCGCTCAGAATACTCATGTTTCAGCCACACCGTGAGTTCTCCCACACACACTCAGTTTTTTTTTTTTTTTTCTTCACATTCTCGGTTCATAAGCTCCACAAATTCACTAGGTCTTAGTTTCCTGTTATTACTCCTCACCAGAGTCAGGTTTTTCTGTTTGGCTGAGGGCTGGGGCAGCCCTGAGTTTGCGCAGTTGTTAGGTATGTCCAAAATGGCACCTGCTCTATAGGCTCACATGCCTTTGTAAGGTGATCGGAGAGAGAAAATCGTGTCCGTACCATCCCTTTTATTTTTTTCCCTCCTCTGCTTAGGCAGGTGTACTTTCCCCTAACGGGGCTTCAAGCCTCATTCCCTCTAGGCTCTTCCTGCCACTTTCTCACCAGTGTCTCAGGCTACTGCGGTTTTGTCTAACCTCTCTTTCCATTCTGCTGTGGAGGAGACTCTCAGCAGCTGGGCTCCTGAGTCATGGGCGCCCGTGCCCTCCACAAAGATCCACCATGTCCCTCTCATGTTTTCTCTCCTGTTTTGGCCCTAAATCTTTCCTGAGTCTACACTATCTTTTCTGCACTATCTGTTAACTCCCTCCCTATCCTATCATCTTGGATCCACTTGTTAAACTTCTTATTCAGATGTGAACGGGTGCATTCAGGGTGGTATGAAGTGAATTATTAAGCCTTTTCACTGTAATGTAATTTTAAAATATGTTATCTCAAAAAAAAATACAGAAACAGAGAAGGAAGGAGTGTGGGAAGGGGAAAGAGGGAATAAGGAAGGACAGGGATATCATCATGTTCTTAGAATTTTACCTATAAATCAAATTTAATTTGATTTAATTTAAAAAACTAATAAAATAAAAATTAAAAATTTAATAAAATAATAGAACTTTGGTAAATACCTGACCCAACAAATCATAAAATCAGAATCCAGATGAAGATAAAAGTACTTTCAAGTAACTTAACTCTATTCCATGACAAAGTTTAATAATATCCATAAAATACAAAAACAACCAGCAATCAACAAGGTAAATTTTCAGTGTCTCGCATTCAATTTAAAAGTTCTGGCATCAAAAGAAACAGGAATATCTGATCTATAATTAGAAAGCTCAATCCATTGAAATCAAACCATGATGAACATATAGAATTAAGTAAAAAGAGCAAATCCTGAAACACTGATTTTAACAATATTCCCTGTCCTCAAAAGCAATGTAAGTATAATGTATGTGAATTAAGAGCATGAAATATATAGACGTGTTCCAAACCAAAATTTATGGATGAAAACTGCATCTTGTAAAATGAGAAAATCAAAGGTTGAAAGATAATATCGCAAAAGAAAAGATAATGAACTTGAATGAAAGCAATAAAAACTATCTAAAATGAAGCACACAGGAAAAGGACTCCAGAAAAATAGAAAAAGAAAATAAACATCATAATTAACCTTTGGGCCAATTCCAACTGTCCTATATATACATAGAATTTGAATGCTCTAAAAATACAAGATTGGCAGAAAAATATTTGAAGGGATACTCACCAAACATCTTAAAAACTTGATGAAGAAAGCATTTTATGTATCACCAACTTTTTTTGGAAAGGGAAACCAAAATTAAGAGATGGTTTGTAGTAATCAACAATAAACTAAATAAATCATTATACGTTTTCATGTATACAGTAACAAGAAACAATTCTTAATGTTAAAAGGAAATTCTCTGCCTCTATTTTTCTGTATATGATGTATCATTTTCCACTTGCCCTCTGATCCAGACAACTGGCAGCCTAACAGCTCTGTGGATCCCATTTCCAACAGCATCAGCCACAGTACAATGGCTGCCTCATCACAGAGCTGACAGATTCAGCAACTCCAACTGCTCTTTGCACTGCTGCCAAAGACCAGAAGGAGTGAAGTGTACTAAGCCACTTTAGAGGATACACTCTGTTTTATCAGAAAGCACCTTTAAAAGGATGTCACAATCAAAAAAGTGCAAAGGAAGGAGGGAAGACACATTAAATTGAGACTTCTGTCCCTTGTATGTGTGTCTCACACATTAAGAGGATGTCTACTGAGCCTATTCTGTCATTAAATTCAATAATTCAAAACAATAGGGGCTGGCACTTTAGCTCAGTTGGTTAACTCCTTGGCCTGAAGCACTGGCATCCCATATGGGTGTTGGTTTGAGTCCCGGCTGCTCCACTTCCCATCCAGCACTCTGCTATGGCCTGGGAAAGTGTGGAGAATCCCACAGGAATCCAAAAAAGAGTAACGGATCACCACTTACCTGAAAAGGAGATGAACTGTGGAAATACAGTAAAACATTGAGTTAAAAAGTTACCACTAGCCACAAAAATAAAAGTAAAGTGGTGTTGTAAGTCCAGAGCTGAGGCAATGCCTAATGGCTGTTAGGGAGACGTTCCTAATCATACCAAGCAGACATCTCTGGTCAGTCAGAGAACAGCGTGCTGTGGACAATACCCTCCTACCCACGCTGACTGGACTGTTCAAACATAAGTAAGGTGGGAACAGTATTGACTGGACCGTTCAAACATCAGTAAGAACCAATAAAATTGCATAAGTTGCATGATGGCAAATTGGAAGGCTGCCAAAAAATGAAGATAAAAGCGGAGCCCTGGCATTGCTCTCTGTCCTTTTGAGGATCATGGCCTGGTGCGTGTAAACCACTGGGAGCAGAAGAAAGAAGAGCTGAGCTGAGCCGAGCTGTCACTGAGCTGTCACTGAAGAGATCCTGGCCCATTCCTGACCTGTTCCAGCCACGGCTCTCAGAGCTGCACCTGTTCCTGAGTGGCCCTAGCTGCTGTTCCTGAGCGGCCTTAGCTGCTATTCCTGAGCGGCTTTAGCCACATGAGCTGTCCTGTTCTGGTCTTGTTCCTGTCTAATAAAAGTTGCTGTAACACTTTCGGCCTTGCAGCCGAGTAAAGGGCCCGGTGTCTGCGAACCTCTGGATCTCCACACATCCGGAGTTGAAGAGGCAGCCTACTACTCTGCATGGAGCAGGTAGCAGCACAAGCCAACCTGCAGAGCTGTCCCTGAGCTGTAAAACCCCACTGTGTGAGTGTGTGTGTGTGTGGCCCAGTGTGAGTGAACCTCTGGATAGCCTCACATTTGGAGTCGAAGAGCCAGCCCGCTAGCTTTTGCTATGCGGCACAAGGCAATGACGGGATCAAGAGGCCATCTGGAGCTGCTGCATTGCTGCCCAGCCACTGTCTGACCAGCGGAGCTGCCACCTCTTTCATTACCCCATATCAAAAATTTGAGTTTGTAACTAGAAATGATTTTGTTAAAATTTCACAAAACATTTAATCATGGTGCTGGCGCTGTGTGTAGCTGGTAAAGCTGCCACCTGCAGTGCTGGCATCTCATATGGGCACTAGTTGGAGACCAGGCTGCTTCACTTCCAATCCAGCTCTCTGCTATGGCCTGGAAAAGCAGTAGAAGATGGCCCAAGTCCTTGGGTCCTCTGCACTCACATGGGAGAGCCTGTAGAATCTCCTGGCTCCTGGCTTCGGATCAACTCAGCTCCACCATTGCAGCCATCTGGGGAATGAACCAGGGAATGGAATAGCTCTCTATCTTTTTTCTTCTCCTTCTCTCTCTGTGTAATTTTGACTTTCAAATAAATAAATGAACATTCAAAAATATTTAAACAAAATTTGTTTAATAGGCCACATTTTAAGAGGTCTGGATAGAAGTAACTTTACTTCACAATCTATGATGTCCAAAATTAATAACAGATCTTTCACTCAAGAGTTGATAGATTTTTCAAAATGAACTTAGTTTCTTATGGCTTTGAAACTTTATTTGTTAATGTGAATTCACTTCCTGTACCATAGAAACAGGCTCATTTTAGATAGAGAAAAATTTCAGAAAGTCATAAGTTCCAGCATAATAAATGCATTTTTCTTTTTTTTAAAAAAATATTTATTTATTTATTTGAAAGGTAGTTTAAAGAGAGTCTTCCATCCACTGGTTCTCTACCAAAATGGCCACAATGGCTGGAACTAAGCCGATCTGAAGCTAGGAGCCAGGAGCTTCTTCCAAGCCTCCCACACAGGTGCTGGGGCCCAAGCACTTGAGCCCTCTTCTATTGCTTTCCCAGGCCATAGCAGAGAGCTGGATCAGAATGGAACATCCAGGACTCAAACTGGTGCCCAAATGGGATTCCTGGACTGAAGGCAGAGGCTTAACCCACTGTACCACAGCGCCAGGCCCATTGGTATAGAGTTGGTCTTCTGTATACAAAGTTAGTTGAAAATGAATCTTAATGGAGAGTGGGACTGGCAAGGGGAGAAGGGGAGGAAGATATATAGGAGTGTGGGTGGGAGGGTGGGTATTGTGGGAATAATAACTATATTCCTAAAGTTATACTTACCAAACTCTTCTATGAGTTCCAATAGTTTCTTCATGGAGTCTTTTGGTTCCCCTATATATAGAACCATGTAATCTGCAAATAGGGATAGCTTGATTTCTTCCTTCCCAGTTTGATTTTTTTCTTGCCTAATGGCTCTGGTTAAATCTTCCAGGACTAAATTGAATAACAATGGTGAGGGTGGGCATCCCTGTCTGGTACCAGATCTCAGTGGAAATGTTCACCCTAGGCTCTTGTCGTGAGCTGCCAAGGCTATGGAAGCCTCTTGAGTTTGCCAACTCCGATCTTATTTAGACAAGGTCATAGTCAAAGTGGAAGTTCTCCCCTCCCTTCAGAGAAAGTTACTACCTTATTTGATGGCCCGTACTTTCCGCCAGGATCTCACAGAGATCTTTCATTTAGGTTATTTTATTTTATTTTATTTTATTATATTTTATTTTGCCAGAGTGTCTTGGCTTTCCATGCCTGAAATACTCTCATGGGCTTTTTAGCCAGATCTGAATGCATAAGGGCTGATTCTGAGGCCAAAGTGCAGTTTAGGACATCTGCCATTCTAGGAGTCTGCTGTGTATCCTGCTTCCCATGTTGGATCATTCTCTACTTTTTAATTCTATCAGTTAGTATTAGTAGACACTAGTCTTGTTTATGTAATCCATTTGACACTTAATCCTATAATTATGATCAAATATGTACTGAAACTGATCACTTTGAGTGGTGAGATGGCATTGGTACATTCCACCTTGATGGGATTGAATTGGAATCCCCAGGCACATTTCTAACTCTACCATTAGGGGTAAATCTGATTGAGCATGTGCCGAACTGTACATCTCATCCCTCTCTTATTCCCACTCTTATATTTAACAGGGACCACCCCTCAGTTAATTTTAAATGCCTAAGAATAATTGTGTGATAATTAAAGAGTTCAACCAATGGTATTAAGTAGAACAAAAAAATACTAAGAGGGATAAAGTATTAAGTTATTCATCGACAGTCTGGATAAGGGCTGATCAAGTCATTGTTTCTCTTAGTGTCCATTTCACTTCAACAGGTTTCCTTTTAGGTGCTCTGTTAGTTGTCATCAATCAGGGAGAACATATGATATCTGTCCTTTTGGGATTGGCTTATTTCACTCAGCATGATGTTTTCCAGATTCCTCCATTTTGTTGCAAATGACCAGATTTCATTTTTTTTACTGCTGTATAGTATTCTATAGAGATCATATCCCATAATTTCTTTATCCAGTCTTCTGTTGATGGGCATTTAGGTGAGTCCATGTCTTAGCTATTTGGAAACGATCTGCAATAAACATTGATGTGCAGATAGCTCTTTTATTTGCCAATTTAATTTCCTTTAGGTAAATTCCAAAGAGTGGGATGGCTGGGTTGTATGGTAGGGTTATATTCAGGTATCTGAGGAATCTCCAAACTGACTTCCATAGTGGCTTTAGAGTTTGCATACCCTCCAACAGTGGGTTAGTGTCCCTTTCCCCCTACACCCTCGCCAGCATCTGTTGTTGGTAGATTTCTGTATGTAAACCATTCTTTCCGAGGTGAGGAAACTCATTGTGGTTTTGATTTGCTTTTCCCTGATTGCTAGTAGTACTATACATTTTTTCTTTTCTTTTTTTCTTTCTTTTTTTTTTTTTTGAAAGGCAGAGTTAGAGAGAGAGAGACAGAGAGAGAGATAAAGGTCTTCCTTTTTTCCGTTGGTTCACCCCCCAAGTGGCTACTATGACCAGCATATTGCAGCCAGCACTGTGCTGATCTGAAGCCCGAGGTGAGGTGCTTCCTCCTGGTCTCCCATGTGGGTGCAGGGCCCAAGGACCTGGGTCATCCTCCACTGCACTCCAGGGCCACAGCAGAGAACTGGAGTGGAAGAAGAGCAACCGGGACAGAATCCGGCGCCCCAACTCGGACTAGAACCAGGGTTGCCGGTGCCGCAGGTGGAGGATTAGCCTAGTGAGCTGCAGCACCGGCTGACATTTTTTCATGTGTCTGTTGGCCATTTGGATTTCCTCTTTTGAACAGTGTCTATTTAGGTCCTTGGCCTATCTCTTAAGTAGGTTGTTTGTTTTGTGGTTGTGGAGTTTCTTGATCGCCTTGTAGATTCTGGTTATTAATCCTTTATCGGTTGCATAGTTTGCAAATAATTTTTTCCCTTCTGTTGGTTACCTCTTCACTTTCCTGACTGCTTCTTTTGCAGTACAGAAACTTCTCAATTTGATGTAATCCCAATTGTTAATTTTGGCTTTGACTGCCTGTACCTCCTGGGTCTTTTCCAAGAAGTCTTTGCCTGTGCCTATAACTTACAGGGTTTTTCCAGTGTTCTCTAATAATTTGATGGTGTCAGGTCATATATTTATATCTTTAATCCATGTTGAGTGGATTTTTGTGTAAGGTGTAAGGTAGGGGTCTGGCTTCTTACTTCTGCACACGGAAATCCAGTTTTCCCAGCACCATTTATTGAATAAACTGTCCTTGATCCAGGAATTGGACTTAGCTCCTTGATCAAATATAAGTGAGTTGTAGATGTTTGGATTGATTTCTGGAATTTCTATTCTGTTCCATGGGTCTATCCATCTGTTTCTGTACTAGTACCATGCTGTTTTGATTACAACTGCCCTGTAGTATGTCCTGAAATCTGGTATTGTGATGCCTACAGCTTTCTTTTTGTTGTACAAGATTGCTTTAGCTATTCAAGGTCTCCTGGGCCTCCATATGAATTTCAGGATCATTTTTTTCCAATTGAATGGGGGAAAAGTTGGAAGCATTTCCACTGAGATATAATACCAGACAGGGATGCCCACTCTCACCACTGCTATTCAATATAGTACAAGAAGTTTTAGCCAGAGCCATTAGGCAAGAAAATGAAATAAAAGGGATACAAATTGGGATGGAAGAAGTCAAACTATCCCTCTTTGCAGATGATATGATTCTTTATTTAGGGGATCCAAAAACTCTGCTATGAGACTATTTATTGAAACTCATAGAAGAGTTTGGCAAAGTAGCAAGATATAAAATCAATACACAAAAATCCACAGCGTATGTATACACAGGCAATGCCATGACTGAGAAGAACTTTTAAGATCAATCCCATTCACAATAGCTATAAAAACAAGCAAATACCTTGGAGTAAACTTAACCAAGTATGTCAAAGATCTCTACTATGAGAATTACAAAATCTTAAAGAAAGAAATAGAAGAGGATACCAAAAAACGGAAAAATCTTCCATGCTCATGGATTGGAAGAATCAATATCATCAAAAAGTCCATTCTCCCAAAGGCAATTTATAGATTGAATGTGATACCAATCAAAATACCAAAGACATTCTTCTCAGTTCTCGAGATTTTCTTCCTTTACCTTCTTTCAGAGTGATGACCATGTTTCTGTGTTTCTGTGTAAAGCATGTCCTTAAGTATCTTTTGCAGGGCTGGATGTGTAGTGTCAAATTCTTTCAATTTCTGTTTGTTATGAAATTATTTATTTCACCTTCATTCATGAATGAGAGCTTTGCACAATATATTATTGACAGTTTTTTCCTCTTAAGACTTGGAATATATCTCCCCATTCTCTCAGCCTGTAGGGTTTCTGATAAGTTCACTGTGAGCTAATTGGAGGTCATCTGAAAGTAGTCCGGCATTTCTCTTGTGCACATTCTGGAATCTTTTCGTTATATTTTACTGTGGTGAGTTTTATTATAAGGTGTTGTGATGAAGATCTTTTCTGGTCATGTCTGTTAGAAATTGTATGTGCTTCCTCTACTTAGACGTCCCTTTCTTTCTCTAAATTAGGGAAGTTTTCTGTTATTTCACTACAAAGACTTTGTATACTTTTCACTTTTTCCACATGTTCATGAACTCCTAGAACCCATATGTTGGGTCATTTGATAGTATCCTGAAACTTCCCAACAGTCTTTTTTAGTTTTTTAACTTTCTCATCTTGCTTTTTATTTGACTGCATTGTTTCCTGTGCATTGTCTTCTAAGCCTGATATTCTTTCCTCTGCTTCACTAATCCTATTGTTAAGGCTTTCTACTTTACTTTTTAATTGTTCTGTTGAATCCTTCACTTAATTTTGATTCTCTTTCAGATTTTAATTTCATGGAAGAAATTTTCTTTCATGTCCTATATGGATTTCAGTAGTTCATGCATTTGCTTCTGATTACTTCTATGTAATCTTATGATCATACTTTTGAATTCCATTTCTTGCATTTCTTGCATCTCATCAACTTCACAGTCTAGTATTGAAGTGTTATTGTGGGTATCATGTTGCTTTCCTCATTCTTGTTCCTTAAATTGGTGCATTTGTTGATTGGCATTTGTGGAGACACACATCCTCCTCCTCCTCCTCCTCCTCCTTCTCCTTCTTCTTCTTCTTTTCCTGTGGTAACTTTTATTTTGTACTATGCCTCTGTAGATAAGTGAAGTCTGCTTTCAGTGAATATCTGGAGGCTTGTAGTTGGTGTCACCAGGGAGCTCTGTTCAATTCTCCAGAGAGAGGGGCGTGTCTAAGGTGACACAGCCAGGTTTGGTGAGGTAAATCTCCTTTTTTATCAGAAGGGAAGTTTATTCTGCTCAGCTGAGTTCCCCTCCTGAAAAGATACCAGTGCCTGAGCACTAGACCAATGGGTATAATGTTCATCTACTCTGCCCCATGGACCACACAAAGGATTTGTGCAGTCCTTGGTGTAAGTTCAGATTCCCCAGCAGTGTCCCTCACTAAGTAACCAGGAAGCCCTGAGCACGTGGAGTCTTTCACAGTGACTGCTTAAACTCCCAGCCACACCATGAGTCCTCCCACACAACCTTGGTTTTTTTCACAGTCACAAACTCCCAGCCTCCCTGTTAGTTCTCCCCATCAGAGTCAAAAGTCTCTACTTGGCTGGTGGCTGAGTGTGGACACAAGCTGGTGCAATTGTTACATATGTCCAAAACGGTGCCAGCTCTATTGGCTTGGGGAGAAAGAAATGTGTCCCTCCATTTTTTTTCTCCTCTAGTTCGGCTGGCACACTATTCCCCAGGGGCTCCAAGCCAGGTTCCCTCTAGGCTCTTCCTGCAGCTTTAATGTCAGTGGCTTTAGCTGATGCGGTCTGATCTCACCTCACTTTCCAAGGCTGGTGCATAGAGTTTCATCTGCTTGTTTTCTCCCTAACTCTTTCCTAGGATGCACTCTCTCCACTTTTTTAAACTATATTCTCCTGGACTAGAACAGTAAGCATACTCCATACTCCACCATCTTGGAATTTTTAAGTTATAATTTGTATTTTTAAGTTATAAATAGAGATGATAGAGACAATCTAGGATTGGTAAATGCATTATATTTTCTTCCTTCAACTATTTTGTAGAAATTGGAAGAAAACAGTATTTTGATAATTTATAGAGCTGAGCACATCCAACCATCAGAAATTAGGCTATTTTTTCACATTTTTATTTAGCATATGGTATCAACAAATGAATGCAGATGAGGTACTCTAGAAAGATCTGAGAATGGGTAGAAGATATAAATATAAAACGAAAATCATATCCCTATTAAGTCTACAATCTAAATTAGGATCTAAAACACTTATATACATATACATACACAATACATACACAGACGCACATACAAACATTGACATTTACAGAGCAAAATAGTAAACAGTAGCTGTTAAAATATTAAGGATGAGTAAAAATGAGATGGCCAAGCATAAAATATTAATTGCAAAAAATTACTTTGATAAGTGAGGGTTAGTTATATTGTTTAAGGAACTTCCTAAACTGAGATTATGTTTGTGAACTTTTTTGTTTCTATTTTGTAACAGTTCTTGATGTCCTTATTCAGTCTTTGGGCGTCAGACTGAAGAGAATTATATTGATGGTCCCTACTCCTGACATTCAGCAGTGCTAATACAGGGGGCATATTTTCATCCAAGTGACTGACAGTAAATGGGCCTTGGGCCATGGCTCATACTTATTTAGCTAACACTAGCTGACAGCTACACTTTGGAGGTCAGCCAAAGAAATTAAGAGAAAGGGGGGTGCTTTACATGGGCTTTCTTTTTTTCTTGAAATAATCAAATAGAAGGGAGACATTGAGGAGAGGTTTTCTTTAAAATTTTTGGTTGAGGACATTTCACATCAAGTTGGGAAGTGTTTCTCAGATTATATAGTGATAAAACAAAAGGAGAGGCCCTTTATGGTAACAAGAAGTTGCAGTTATTTATAGAAGCTGGTTGGATAATTGTCTTACAATGAAATGTCCTAGGATAGGTTTATATACTATCTTTCCTTGGATTCTTAAGGACTGGGAGCTAAACATTGGAAAAATGTAATACAAGAATTTCATGAAAATAACATACTCTGTTTGAAATATGCACATTATTCTTTCTGTTAAGTGAAAATATATTATGCAATATGTCATCTTTAAGAAATATTGCATGATAACAGCTTTCATATCAGGAATATATGATGAGGAATCTGCCAGATTGGAGGCTCAACATTTATTGAGACTCTCTTCTACAATCCTGGGAGCATATATTGAAAGGATATTCAATGGTAGTATTTTCTATGGAAATAAATCAGAAATTGATGCATGCCTTTACCTTTTGATATCTTTTGGTGAGCAATTTGGACACTATAGTTGGGACAGTGACTCCATTTCTTTTCTGTTCACTTGAGCCATTATTGTTTCCTGTTATCTGTTCTTTTCCCTTCTACTCCATGACATAGTATCAACTCCCTCCACTACAAACACACACCCAAACACACACACACACACATATTTATTGTGGTTTATGTGGTAATTATTGTCACTTCTGTATCTTTTCCTGTATTGTACTTATTAAAGCATCTCTTAATAATTTTTCTATCACATTCACTTTTTTATTCATCCCAAAAACATTTATTGAGTTAGAAAATCTGCTGAATGCAAGGGATAAAAGGAGCCACAGCCATAGCAAATGTATCATATTCTTGTGGTTTCAATCTGGAGGCAAATCCCAATACAATGTGATGAATGTTAGGAGAAGTAGAGGTTTAAGCACACAGCAAAGTAACACTTCTCCTTGTCATGGACTGGAGAGTCACAAAAGTTATCAGGAAAGAAGAAACAAAATGAATGAGCTAAATTCCAATTGAGAACAGCTCATGAATAATCTTATATAAAAGGAAGAGATGCTCAGTAAAAGAGATTTCACTGCACCTTGAGAAAGGACCAGTGCTAAGTGAGAATGAGGAATGTGTGGAAATTTAAGTCACACTGGGTGACAGAGGTGTAGGAAATGTGTTTACCACTGGAAAACATTCTTGTTTCAGAGGCAGATAAGAAAGAGATTTTAAAAATTAAAATTAAAAATGAAGAAAAAAGAACACCATCCAAGGAGTTTGAAATTCATCTGAAATGATAGGTAAGCCATTTAACTTAATAAAAATAGTAACTGTGCCAATAATTAATATAGTAACTGAATTAGAGGATTGTTATGGCTACAACTTGGAGATCGAATTGAGAGGGCAAATTTTAGTGCATTAAAACATTGCCAGTAGATATTTTTTTCTTCTGGAGGCAAATTAAGAAAATTATTTATTCTACTATATGTTGCCCACCACATTATGTGGAGGGGAAATGGTGGTGGTAAACTGAATGTATAAGATTCTATTTCAAGTTATGTAACATTTCTATTTTACATTAGATATTAACAGCTATTTCATGTTTTTCAAGTATTTTCCTTATTTGCACAATTCGTTTCTTTTTAAACTTTTATTTAATAAATATAAATTTCCAAAGTACAACTTTTGGATTATAGCATTTTTCTCCAAAAACCACCCTGCCACCTGCAAACCATCCCATCTCCTATTCCCTTTGTCATCCCATTCTTCATTAAGATTCATTTTTAATTATCTTATATACAGAAGAACAACTTAGTGTATACTAAATAAAGATTTCAACAGTTTGTGCCCACACAAACACACAAAGTATAAAGTACTGTTTGAATACTAGTTTTACCATTAATTCACATAGTAAAACACATTAAGAACAGAGATCCTACATGGGAAATAGTTGCACAGTGACACCCGTTGTTGACTTAACAATTGACACTCTTATTTATGAAGTCAGTAATCACCTGAGTCTCTTGTCAGGAGCTGCCAAGGCTATGGAAGCCTCTTGAGTTCACAAACTCTGACTTTATTTAGACAAGGCTATAGTCGAAGTGGAAGTTCTCTCCTCCCTTCTTAGAAAGGTATGTCCTTCTTTGATGGCCTGATCTTTCCTCTGGGATCTCACAGAGATCTTTCATTTTGTGGGCAAAAAGAGGTACTTGAGCTGTTTTTAGAAGAAATAGAAAGATTTATGTTAAATTTATAACATTGTAAGGCTACAGAATAGATAGTAGATTTTTTTGATTGGGGCATATATTCTTAAAAAGAGATTCAAGGATTATTTAGTTTCCTATTTCATTTGGCAGGGTTTATAAGCCAGCTATTCACCGAGATCATGATATCAAAGAAGAATCAATATTGGCACAAAAGGAAAGAAGAAATAAAAAATACCACTTTATTTTTTATGCATTTTCATGTAAATATCTGTAGAAAAAAGAAAATATAAATACTGGATAGAGATCTGATAGACATCCCTGGAGATAAGACAAATCTAGAAAGAGAAAATGATTTTGGTAATTCAAGAATGAGAATGACAAAGTATTTGACAAGGCTAATGTCTACTAGAGAGAGCATGTAATAGTACAAGAGGCTCAAGGATGGAACTTTAACTTTTTAAGCACATTTCAAGAATAAACTGTGAAGAGCACCCTGATGCCATGGTAGTGGATAATAGGGACAAAACATTGAACTATGGGAATTGGGAAAGAGAAGGGTGTTAAGCAAGATGAGTTGATCAAGAAAATTCAGTGTTAATAGAACACAAGGAATATAAGAAGCAAAAAGCACCCAGCAGTTTGATATTCAGTGAACAACCCCTTGGCCCAGCACTTTTAGCAAAGATGTGCGAATGAAAGAAAAGTATTCTACTGAGCTATAAATGAAAACAAAGATATTAGTGAAGCATCTGTTTGTAGCATATTTTTCAACACTCTTGTTTTGAAGGAAGAGTGTAAATAAAGTGCATTCTGCTGTCATTTCTTTCATACTTGGGTTTACCACTCTTGTAGTGAATACCTGGCTGTGTGGGGCAGGATGCACGTGATCTCTGTGGATGTGGAGACCACTTATGTCTAATCCAAAAGTCGATAGAACCTTAGCTCTTTTCCAGTCTTTGGTTAATAAAAATACCTACTTCAAAGAATACTTGTGATAAATAAAGTAATAATTTAAGAACTAATAATTTTTTTTTTTTACTGCTAGAGTTAGACATTGAGAGAGAGAGAGAGAGACAGAGAGAAAGGTCTTCTTTCCGTTGGTTCACCCCCCAAATGACTGCTATGGCCAGTGTGCTGTGCTGATCTGAAGCCAGGAGCCAGGTGCTTCCTCCTGGTTTCCCATGCGGGTGCAGGACCCAAGGACTTGGGCCATCCTGCACTGTCTTTCCGGGCCACAGCAGAGAGATGGACTGGAAGAGGTGCAACTGGGACAGAATCTGGCGCCCCGACCGGGACTAGAATCCGGGGAGCCATTGTTTTAACCCTGCTATAAGTGTTATTTCATGTCTGTAAAAATTGGCATAATTATAGAGATGTTAGGTACAAAGTTGAATGCCTTCATTGTTGGTGAGGGATACAGAGTTTAAATAATTTGTTCAATAAATGTTTATGTAGTTTTCCCATGTGTGTTAATTTTTATCCCATGTTATTGATGAGAGTTTCAAAGTTTAATTTCTGCTGAGATTCACAGAGATAGTATAGGACAAACCTAAGGATAAATATGAATCTTTCTCACTGTAAAACTCATGGGACACACTTTACATGTCACTTCCAAAAGAAGACGCAATTACCATTCCAACTCAGTGTTATATCAACATTTCTAACATGGTGAAACATGATCAATAGGCTGTGTTGTTTGAATAGGGTCTCCGGCTTCAGAGAAGCCTTTATAGTCTGAAGTTCAAACCATTCTTGGCTTCAGTTTTCTCATATTTAAAGAGGGGGGTATAATATTAACAGTCAAATGTGTATAAAGATAAAAAGAAGTAATAATTTAAAAAGCTCTATAAAATTGTTCGTGAGTCCTAACTGGTGTAAAAACTACATACATATTAACTATGCCAAAGTAGTAATTACCAATACATTGAAACTATGCCTGTTCATCTACCAAATTTGGGTAATCATGTCAGTCAACCACTAAATTCAGCCGCAAAGAGAATTTGACATTTCACTCTATCAGTTAATTGAGTCAAATTACTCAAAAAATTTATTTTTATCAAAAATATCGGAGTAGTATTCACCTAAACCTATTTTTCCCTTTATCTGCAAGTTTTTATTTTTTGACAAAGCACATTTTGAATGTACTGTTTAGAGGCTGGCATTTTGGTAGAGTGAGTTAAGCTGCTACCTGCAATGCTGGCATCTCAGATGGGTGCCAGCTAGAGTCTCAGCTGCTGCACTTTAGATCCAGCTCCCTGGGAAAGCAGTAGAAGATGGCCCAAGCTCTTGGGCTCCTTCGCCCATGTGGGAGACCTGGATGAAGCTCTGGCCCCTGGCCCAGCCCTTGCAGTTGCAGCCATCTAGGGAATGGGATGTGGCCATTTGGGCTGATAAGATGTTCTCTTCCTCTCTTTCTGTAATTCTGCCTTTCAAATAAACAGATAAATCTTTTTTTAAAAAAATATATTGTTTATATCTACAGTTGAATTGGAAAATACATATGGGATATAGCTATATTTTTTGTAATTTAAATGTATTGACTCCATGTTCTTTGTGCTTTCCAATGAGAAAACTTTTTATTTTTTCCTAAGTATTTAATATTCATTCCGTTTCTCTTGTGTTTAATCCTCTTCTGTCAGTTCTATTAAAAAGGGATTAAAACTACTAAACATAACAACAAATATTTTAAAAATTGTTTTATTTTCATTAAAAGTATAAGCTCCCTGGGTAACTTAAAATTTAAAAGACAAAAAAAATGTGAGCAGGATACTAGAAAATTATAAACTATGACTTTGAAGTTATAATTCTACTGATTGTCAATCAGTCTTATATAGTGGCAGGAGAAGAAAAGAAAATTCAAATTGTTCGCTAGAGGCAGGGAGTGGACATATGTTGACAGATTTCCATATCACTTTTCTAAGATTTATTTATTTGAAAGGCAGAGATACAGAGAGAGGGAGAGACAGGAGAGAAGGAAAGAGAGTGCAAGATATTTTTCATGCCCTGATTCACTTCTCAGATGGCCTCAGTGGCCCAGTGGCCAGTGCTGGGCCAAGGCTGAAGCCAGGAGCCTGGAATTCCATCCACTTCTCCTACATGGGTGGCAGGGGCCCACAAAGTTGTGCCATCTTCCACTGCTTTCCCCGGGCACATTAGCAGGGAGTTAGATCAAAAGGGAAGCAGTTGGGACTTACAGCTGCACGCATATGGGATGTTGTTAATCACAAGCAATCACTTAATCCACTCCACAAAAAAGCTCCTGGGGTTATTTTTTAAAGAGGTAAAGGACATAGAATACAAAAATAAAAACATCACTTTCCTCCATTTTAGTCTTATCTAGCACCTATATAATCCTTCATGCATGTTTAAGAAAACTAAAATCTGGGTATGAGAATGAGAAATAATTATTTGATAGTATTGTTTCCTCACCTTTAAAATTGGTATACAGAGAGTAGATGTTCAGTGTAGCATTTAAGACACTAGTTGTGGAGAGGGGGTGGGTGGGGCTGGCATTGTAGTGCATCAGGTTAATGTGGTGCCTATAATGCCTGTATCCCAGATGATTGCCAGTTCAAGCCCTGGCTGTTTCACTTTTGATCCACCTGCCTGCTAATGCATCTAGGAAAGCAGCAAAAAATGGCTGAAGTAATTGGGTCCCTGCCAACCACCTGGGAGACCTAGATGGAGTCCCAGGCTCCTACCTTCAACCTGCCTCAGTCCTGGCCTTGCAGCCATTTAGAAACTGAACCAATGAATGGAAGATCTCTTTATCTCTCCCTCTTTTACCCTTTCACTCTGCCTTTCAAATAAAAAAAATTAAGAAAAAACTCTTAAAAATAAATAAATACACTTAAAAGTGCTATACTATCTGTCTTAAGTAGATCTGTTGATTCAACACATCATTTGACAAGGACTATTATAGTATCTGTCCATATGGTGAGGTCTCCTGGGGTTCCAATTAAGCCTTTGAAATTATTTATCTAAATGGCAAAATATTATGTTATACACTATAAATATAAATATTTTCATATTTCTTTAAGAGTAAGTACAATTTCTGGGACTGGTGCTGTGGTGTAGTGGGTTAAAGCCTTGGCCTGCATTGCTGGCATCCCATACAGGCACCAGTTTGAGTCCTGGCTGCTCCACTTCCAATCCAGCTCTCTGCTATGTCCTGGGATAGCAGTAGAAAATGGCCCAAGTGCACTCACGTGGCAGACCTGAAAGAAGCTCCTGGCTACTGGCTTCCTTGGATCAGCTCAGCTCCAGAGGTTGTGGCCATCTGGGGAGTGAACCAGGGGATGGAAGACCTTTCTGTCTCTCCCTCTCATTGTCTCTAACTCTACCTCTCAATAAATGAATACAATATTTTAAAAAAGAGAAAAAGAGGAAACATAATTTCTTTTCAAAATATTTTGAAAAAATAATGAATATGGAATTCTGAGATTTTGGTTCAGATCGGTGCAGCTCCAGCCATTTGTGGCCATTTAGGGGGTGAACCAGTGGATGGAAGAACTCTATCTCTACCTCTCTTTATAACTCTGTCTTTCCAATAAATAAAATAAATCTTTAAAATAAAAAAGAAACAGGTAATGTCAAAATATTTTCAGGTTCACACTTTCATGTTCTCTCTTGGTCAGATACTTGAAAGAGTGAAAAATACATTGTAGCCTTTCCCTGTGGAGTCCACTTGCCTGCTATCCTCTGACTGAAGACTTTGACCATCATTCCTCAGGGCCTTTTCTGCATCTAATTCCACAGTTTTATAGATTTCATGACTCATCTCAGAAAATTTCTCCAATGCCTCTCTTGAAGACTACTGGGTATTTTTCTCTTCCAAGTTCTCATTTTGTTTTCATTGGGTATGATACTTATTTATTTAGAAAATAATATGTCCTGAGTGTATTCTATATTGGATAAAAAGACACCTCCTTGCATTGCTAATATAAACACTTCACAATTAGTTAATTACAGAGAAACACCTGGAGGTCCTGCTGCTTCTAATTGTCACTGTCCCATGGTGGCTGATAGTCACATAGAAAGATAGGAAGTGGCCATCACTTTGAATGAGACTAACCACAGAGTCCTAAAGTAAAGGCATTCATTAGCCATCTGTCCAAGGTGAGCTATAGCCAACTCCTTTATTCTATGAATAAAGTTCATATTGGGATTTTCATGTTGTTCTTCAAAATTCCACACCATGCAATAGGTATGGAAGTATGGGCTGAGTGGATTTTGCTCTAAAATATTTAATTTTAACAAAAAGTAATTTTTATGAATTTAAAAGTTCAAAAGAAATGAATATTTAAGTAGTAAAGCAAATAAAAGAAATACATTTTTTATATATAAGGTTTTTTTTTTTCTATTTTCCCATTGAAAAGATGACTATGACATTAAGGTCTTAAAACATTTTCATAAAGATATAAATTAGAAAATAAAATTATTGGTCAAATATATTAATAAAGGAATTGATGGTAAGTATAATAGAAACATCACAAGAGAAAGGGACAAATTGACCAGGTGATAATTTTCTCTACAATAAACTGATTTTACTTTTAAAATTTCAAGCCAAGTAGCATGCAATTTGAATTACAGTCTCAGATAAGCTTCAAGTCCAGAGAAAATTTCTGATGTACTATGTGCTATGTTAATTGTTCACTGAACTGCCTAAATGCCTATAGACTACATAGGAAATTATTTTTTTAGTTTCATAAAAACTGAAGATCACAATTTAAAAGTTAAATAAAACTTTTAAAATAAATGTTTATTATGGACGTGATAGATTTTTAAAGTTCACATTACATAAAACCAAGTAATTTATGTTTTAAAAATAAATTCTAAGAAATTTAATACTTCCAAATTAAATGTTGGGAACAAAATTTTGCTTTATGTAAGCTAGAAACTAGCACTTTTCATTTAATCTGAAATGTCATAGGATGTGAGATACAGTATTATTTTTAACTACCTCAAAGAAATTTCTACAAATATTGCCAGTTAAATTTTATACAATATTTCCATATCACTTGTATTTTTATTTCACATTTATTGAAACATGCTTCAGATTCATTTGACTTTTAAAATCATGCATCATTCTTCCAAATACAGAAAAAAAGGATTACAAATGCCAACTATATTGGGTTACCATGATAGTATTAGAAATGAATCCCAATTTGAAGGATTTTAATTTGGAAATTTATGTATCCTAGAAGAACAAAAGGGTACTACATCCTACTTTTGTTAGATATATAGTAGCAGAGTAGAGAACAATTAACTGCATAGAAAATTAAATACAAAAAAATGAGTTTTTGTTAAATATATATTGGACATTTTACAGCATCCTTAAACACAAATAATCCACTATTGACAAGAAGTTGCTTTTTCTTTCAGTCATCTAGGTGCCTGAGCATGGCATTCCTGTGAGATGTACTTAGTTTAAATGGAACTACCTTATTAGAATCTGCATGTTTCTTTATACCTTTCCTGTCTCTGTCACTAAAAACATCTTAAAAAGAGTATAATCCAGTAATGGTTGTGAGAATGTATAATCATGCGGCAGTTATCTCTATGAACTTAGGTAGAACATATTTAATGGAGAAGTTTTACAAAACTTAGAAAAGAAAGTTAAAAGGCAGTGAATGATTTGTAATCCTTAACTTTCCTGTTACTATTTATTGATCTACATTAATTTGTTTCTCTTGAGTTAATGTTTCTTTGTCTTCTATCTCTCAAAACTGAAATGTGCAGGTGCGTGAGTGTGCACATAATATTTATTTATCTGTCTACATGGAAAGGAAAACATTGGCCAGGTAGTTGTTTGGCAACACCAGAAATCATACTTTGAGGTAGACTGGCGTCTTGCTTTTCTATACTGTTAGAATTAAGTGCTTCTTGAAAGTGAGGTGCTATGTTTGTTCTCTTTTTCCATTTTGCTTTAAATTATTCTTGAGAAATAAACTCACTCCCTAGCTGCAAATTTTAGTTCTCTGAAAGATAAACAGTATCACTCACTTGCTTGGAAGAAAATGCCACAGTTAACATTTGAGCCTTTGCAAAGCTTTACACGTTTTGTCCTCAAAAATTATAGCACATGATCACTAGAGCCAGGGATCTGAGTATAGAATCTGTGTAACACAGCAGCAGGCGTATTGGTTTAAAAAACACTTTGAAATTGTCAAAATGCTATCAACAAGTGGAAGCCTGCCGACTGCAAAAATGAAATGGGGTGCCTGCGATTGGAAACTCCCATGTCGAGATGTGACAGAAGGTGAATGAAACAGGCGAATGGAATAAAGATCCTAGCGGAAAAGAAAAACCAGGAGATGAAATGGATAAAAATGAAAACAGTGAAGAGGGCAAGACCTCAAAAAATAAAACAAAAAAGATCAAAAAGGAAGAAAAAATACATAAACATGATCTAGGGAACAGACAGGACCAGAAAATGAGTGTCCTCTCTCTCCTACCACCTCCCGCCCAAACACTCCACTACACATGCACACCTCTTTCATGTGAGATGTGACAGCTAGTGTTATTTCTCAAGGGCAGTGATTTTAAAATAGCAGAGGAACTGCAGAGGAGAGCTCCATCCTTTTAGAGCAGAAAGTTTGTATGTAAACACTGCATAACAGACAGGACAGCACCAGCAGATCTCATGGCTTCAGGAAAATGTAAAGCGTGATGGCCACACACAGAAACCAGGAGAGATTACAGGAAAGACTGCCAAGGCATCCACATCACGAATTTCATGAGAAGGCATCCCAGTTAATGGTGCTGTTTGTGAGATACATTTACCACAGCAACTGGATAGTAGTGGCCCTGTGAACAGTCCAAAGCAACTCCATCAAATCCCTCAACGTATTTCTAGAGGAAGTCCTCAGTTCTCTTCTGTGCTCTAAAGAAATAGTATTGTCAAGTATCCTTCCCTGGTGCTTTATTTAAGGTGACTCACAGAAAAAATACATGGGTGAGGCTCAGAGCAGTCATATTTGACAGAGTGAACTTGAAGGAAGGAGATATCACATAATGGTGTCAATAATATTGATGAATTGGTACTCCAAAGAATCATGAAATGTCATTTTTAGTAAAAATATTAAAATGTCTTAATATGGAATTATTTCTATATCCTCCACTGCATGTTTTTCTTTTTCTGCTTTTAGTTCACTTTTTTTTTTTTTTGTACTCTCACCTGTTTTGTCTCTAGCATCTCAATTCTCCTGAAAGATAATTATTGATACAGAGATACTTTCTAATTTTGTAATAGCTGCTGGGTGCAGCCCTGAGCTGGCACAGCTGTTACGTATGTCCAAAATGGCACCTGCTCTATTGGCTCGTAAACCTTTGTAAGGTGATTGGAGAGAGAGAATCATGCTCATACTATCCCTTTTATTTTTTCTCTCCTCTAGTTAGGCTGGTTTACATTCCCCCCTTGGAGCTTCAGGCCTCATTCCCTCAAGGCTCTTCCTGATGCTTTTCCGCTAGTGTCGTGGGCTACGGCAGTCTCGTCTAACCTCATTTTCCAGCACTGCTGTGGAGGCTCTCGGCAGCTGGAATCCTGAGCCATGGGTACCTGTGCCCACCACGTAGGTCCACCATGTCCCTCTAATTACAGAAGAGTTTCCTCTGCCATTTTTTCCCTAATTATTTCCTGAGACTACACTATCTAGACTTTTATTAAATAATCTCCTGAACTATCAGTAAGCTCCCTCCCTATTCCACCATCTTGAAACCTCCCGATCTACATGTAATTTTATAAAAAAATTAAATAAAATAAAAACTTGAAAAAACCCAAAATATAATACCATTTACATTAGCATCATTACAAATGGAATTATTAGTTTTACATGTATCAACATGTGTTGAAGATCTATATGAAGATAATCACAAACACTGATGAAAGTAATTAAATACATAAAATAAATGAGGAAATATTCTATTTTCAAGGATAGGAAGACTAAATATTGTGATATAAATTCATTCCAAACTTATCTATAGGTTTAATGCAACTTTAAGCAAAATCCCAATAGGGGACGGCGCCATGGCTTACTTGGTTAATCCTCTGCTTGTGGCGCTGGCAACCCGTATGGGCGTCGGGTTTTAGTCCTGGCTGCTCATCTTCCACTCCAGCTCTCTGCTGTGGCCTGAGAGGGCAGTGGAGGATGACCCAAGTGCTTGGGCCCCTACACCCGTATAGGACACCGGGAGGAAGCACCCGGCTCCTGGCTTCAGACTGGCATAGCTCTGGCAGTAGTGGCTATTTGGGGGGTGAACAAACAGAAGGAAGACCTTTCTCTCTGTCTCTCTCTCTCTCCCTGTCTAACTCTATCTGTCAAATAATTTTTTTTAAAAAGTCCCAATAAATTACTTCATGAATGTCAACAAACTTATTTTATGGTCTTATACAGAGACCAGAAGATGCAAAATAACCAATATGGTAATGAAGAACAAGAACAAAATTGGAAGATTGATACTATGCTACATTGAGACTTAAGATAATGTGGACTTTGCGGAATCACAGACTATGCTGCCATGTGGGATGCTTGCACCTCATATCAGAATTCCTGGAATGGATTCCCACCTATTCAATATTCAATAAGTTGGCTGTAGATGTTTGGGTTGATTTCTGATGTTTCAATTCTGTTCCATTGGTCTATCCATCTGTTCTGTACCAGTACCACGCTGTTTTGATTACAACTGCCCTGTAGTATGTCCTGAAATCTGGTATTGTGATGCCTCCGGCTTTGTTTTTGTTGTACAAGATTGCTTTAGCTATTCGAGGTCTCTTGTGCCTCCATATAAATTTCAGCACCATTTTTTCCAGATCTGAGAAGAAGGTCTTCGGTATCTTGATTGGTATTGCATTGAATTTATAAATTGCTTTTGGGAGAATGGACATTTTGTATACACAGACAATGCCATGGCTGAGGAAGAACTTCTAAGATCAATCCCATTCACAATAGCTACAAAAACAATCAAATACCTTGGAATAAACTTAACCAAGGACGTTAAAGATCTCTACGATGAAAATTACAAAACCTTAAAGAAAGAAATAGAAGAGGATACCAAGAAATGGAAAAATCTTCCATGCTCATGGATTGGAAGAATCAATATCATCAAAATGTCAATGCCTTTTAAAATATAACTCCAAAAGTATGATTCATGAAAAAAAAGTATGAAAATCTGGACTTCATTAAAATTAAAAAGTTCCTAAGTATACCTTTGGTGTAGCAACTAAATCTGCATCTCACATCATAGAGACTCAGTTTGAGTCCTAGTTCTGCTCCCAATTCCAACTTCCTGCTAATATGCAATATAGTAAGCCACAAGTGATGACTGAAGTACCTACGATAGCTGGATTGAGTTCCCAGATCCTGACTTCGCCCTGGCTCAGCCATAGCCAATATAGTCATTTAGAGAGTGAACCAGAAGGTCTAAGCACTCTCTCTCTCTCTCTCTCTCTCTCTCTCTCTCTGTTTCTCTCTCCCTCTCCCTCTCTTCCCCTCTGTTTCTTCACCTCTGAAATTAAAAAAAGAAATTAAAAAATATCTAGACTGTTAAATACACTGTCAAAATAGTGAAAGCAGATTATAAGAAATCATTCCCCAAACAACGATGTGATAAAGTACTGTCAACCAAAGAATACAAAGAACTCTTAACATTTAACAATAGGAATCAAGCTGACTAAAAGCTGGCACAGAGATTTAAAAGATACTACACTAAAGAAGATATACAGGCAGCACATAAGCACATGAAGAGATGCTTCACATCATATATCTTCAGGAAAATGCAAATTAAAGGACAAAGAGTGATGGCCATTTGGCCTAACAGTTACTGTTTAAGACACCCATGTCAGAGTACCCAGGTTTGATTTCTGGCTCTGACTTTTGATTCTAGTTTTCCATCAGTGCAAACCATGGGATCCATCAGGTAATTGGCTCAAGTACTTTGATCCCTGCCATCCATTTGGGAGATCGGAGTTGAGTTCCTGTTTCTAGTCTCCTGATTTTGGACTGGCCCAGCCCTAATGCTGTGGGTATTTGGGGAGTAAACCAAAGTGTGCTCTATTAGTCTATCTCTCTACGTCTTAAATACATACATACATACAAGGCAATGGACCACCACCATAGGAGCTATTAGCGGAGTCAAAATACAGAGTACTAAAAATAATATATGCATATGAAGTTATGGAGCAGTAAAGACTCTCAATTGTTTCCTAATCAGAATGAAAAATGGTGTGGCTACTTTGGAACACAATTTGGCTACTTTCCAAGGAAAATGTAAACATATTTTTTTTACCATGAAATCCAACAATTCAACTTCAAATTGTTTTCTAAAAGAATTAAAATTTATGTCCACACAAATTCTTTCACCCCAAGTTTTCAAATCAGCTTCATTCATAATTGCCAGATTTGAGAGCAATTGAGACGCCTTTCAGTAGGTGAAGGGATAAATTGTGGTACACATAGACAATGAAATAATTTTCTGTGGTAAGAAGAAATGAGCTGAGCCGGCGCCGCGGGTCACTAGGCTAATCCTCCGCCTAGCGGCACCAGCACACCGGGTTCTAGTCCCGGTCGGGGTGCCGGATTCTGTCCTGGTTGCCCCTCTTCCAGGCCAGCTCTCTGCTGTGGCCCGGGAGTGCAGTGGAGGATGGCCCAAGTCCTTGGGCCCTGCACCCCACGGGAGACCAGGATAAGTACCTGCTCCTGCCATTGGATCAGCGTGGTGTGCTGGCCGCAGCGGCCATTGGAGGGTGAACCAACGGCAAAGGAAGACCTTTCTCTCTGTCTTTATCTCTCACTGTCCACTCTGCCTGTCAAAAAAAAAAAAAAAAAAAAAAAAAAAAGAAGAAGAAATGAGCTATATAGTCATAAAAATGTATAGAGGAAACTTAAATGTGTATTACTAAGTGAAAGAAACCAATCTGACAAGTGTATACACTAAATGATTTCAACAATACAATATTTTGGAAAAGACAAAAGTATGGGGGAATTTGGGTAAAGAAAATATAGTATATAAATGAAGGAGTAATATTCAACCATAAACAAGAGTGAAATTCTGTCTTTTGCAACAAAATGTATGGAATGAGACATGATTATGCTTGTGAAATAAGTGATATCAAAAAGAAAATTTTTGTTATTATTTGACAGGTAGTGTTATAGACAGTGAGAGAGAGAGAGACAGAGACAGAGACAGAGAGAAAGGTCTTCCTTCTACTGGTTCACTCCCCAAATGGCTGCTATGGCTGGTGCTATGCTGATCCGAAGCCAGAAGCCAGGTTTCTTCCTGGTCTCCCATGCAGGTGCAGGGGCCCAGGCACTTGGGCCATCCTCCACTGCCCTCTCAGGCCACAGTAGAAAGCTAGAGTGGAAGAGGAGCAGCCAGGACTAAAACCTGACGCCCATATGGGGTGCTGGCACCGCAAGCGGAGGATTAATCAAGTAAGCCACGGCACCGGCCCCCCAAAACAAAAATATTATATGACTTTCTGATTTATATAGAGTACAAAAACACCTCTGAATGTGTACGAGTGAAACTGACATCTTATGATCTGATTATTGTTTATAGCCTTTTCTATATTCATTGGAAAAATAATCTTTCTTTTTTTTTTTTTTTGCTTATTGAGCACTATATATAATGGAACATTAAGCCTGCAATTATAAACTAAGTTGAATGTATAGTATTGGAAAAAAAAAAAACAAATAAAAAAGAAAGGAAGGAAGGAGAGGGAGGGAGGAAAGAAAGTATTGATATGTTCTTGAATTTACCTATGAAACACAAGAAATCTGTACTCTGTATTAAAAAAAAATCAATGGTCAACAGAGTTTACAAATGTAGAGGAACATATATGGAGAGCATACAGTATCTTTACAGCAATGAAACTAATTTGTGTGTTCCCACGATTACAAACACAAATTACTATGTATTTAAGACTCATAGACTGTACAATGGAAAGAATAGACTCTAACATAAACTATGTACCTAAGGTGATAATGATGTGTCAATCTAAGTTCATCCATAGTAGCAAAAACCACTCTGGTAGAGGATGGTGATAATGGTTAAGGCTGTGTTTGTGTAGTAACCAAGGTATATGGGAAATTTCTGTACCTGCTGCTGAATTTTGATGTACCCAAGGTTCTACAAAGAAAAATGCAAAAAAAGTTTGAGATTTGTGGGAGTGTATTATAGATAGATTAACATAGATTTTTAAAAGATCTCATTTTCTTCCAGATGATCCAGCAGAAATAATTATCTCATTTTCCATCATCAGACACTGAGTTAAAAGCATCCAAATACTTTGAAAGTACTTATATTTGTGTGGTGATTTCACATATTACTCTTCTGTATGAGAAATGAATACTTGTGCCAAAGCAATAAATGACTGTTGTCAAATTAGTTAGGACTCTAGGAGAGTCCTAGGAGACTCTAGGAGAGAGAGTAGAAAAGGACAAGTATTTACTTTATTGACTTTTAAAAAACTTGCTGTCAGTAACTTTGAAGGGAACTGACAGAGTCTAGGTAGTGATACGGGTTCCCTAAGGAAATGCTAGTTTTCACCATTTAGTTAAATAATCTCTTCATTTCCATGGACTGCACGTGCTATGCTACTTTCTGAATATCCTGTTAGGTCTTCTTGTATTCCTATTTGGCTTTCACCTGCTACTCTTATCTGTGTTTAACATGTTTACTCTTCACACATATCTGCATTCAGGGGATACTCTTTGTTGGTATTCTTTTAACTATCAAGAATGGGAATATTAGAGTTAGCATTAATCATTTGAACCCTACCTTTCTTTCAGAATATATTAATTCTCTGAGATCAGTTTCCATGCCGTGTGTATTAGGCACAAATCATTGTAGTACCTGATGTAATTTTATGAATACAACAGAAACTCCAGGATAGGTTTGATTTCTTTGTAAGCTCTTTTTTTTAAAGATTTATTTATTTATTTGAAAGTCAGAGTTACACAGAGAGAGAAGGAGAGGCAGAGAGAGAGAGAGAGAGAGAGATCGAGCACGAGCCAGAGAGAGAGAGGTCTTTCATCCTCTGGTTTACTCCCCAATAGGTCTTAACGATGAGAGCTGAGCTGATCTGAAGCCAGGAGTCAGCGTCTTCCAGGTCTCCCATGGGGGTGCAGGGGCCCAAAGGCCAACTTATACTGCTTTCCCAGGACATAGCAGAGAGCTGGATTGGAAGTGGAGCAGCCAGAACTGGAACTGGTACTCATATGGGATGCCAGCACTGCACACAGTGGCTTTACCCACTACACCACAGCACCGGCCCCTGTTCATTAGTTCTTATAACAGTGTTCTTAACATACAGTAACTCAATGAATGAAGTAATAAAAAAAGAAGGGAGAAAGGAAAGATTTAATGTAATATAAATGATATTTTCATTGACAAATTTAGACCTTTTAGCTTAGTATTTTTCAAAGTTCATTCATTTGAAAGTGTGGTAGACCCAGATTGAAATTCATGTCTCCTAGTACAATGTTTATCATATGGCATTAATCTATTGAGCAATTAGTTACCTGGGGATGTCTGATTTTTCTGGTACTGCCTTAACAAAGTAAAATAAACTGAATTGCTTAAAACAATGGACATCTCTTCTCTCACTGCTCTCAAAGCTAGAAGTTTGAAATTTTCTCTTTTTTTAATATTATTTTATTTATTTGAAAGAGTTACAGAGAGAGGTAGACACACACAAATATACAAATATATAGAGAGAGAGAGAAAGAGAGAGAGAGAGAGAGAGAAAGTCTTCCATCCCACTGGTTTACTCCCCAAATGGCTGCAATGGCCAGAGCTGAACCAATCCAAAGCCAGGAGCCAGGAGCTTCTTCCTGGTCTCTCACATGGATGCAGGGCCCCAAGGACTTGGGCCATCCTCTGTTACTTTCTCAGGTGCATTAGCAAGGAGAAAACTCAGAAGTGGGATGCTGGCTCTTCAGGCCAAGGCTTTACCCTGCTGCACCACAGTGTCTCCTGTAGAAGTTTGAAATTAAAGTGTTAGTAGGACCAACATCTCTCTAAAACCTCTACAGAAGATCCTTCCTTTCTCTTTAAGTTTCTGTTAGCCCGTGTCATTCTTTAGCTTCTGGCAGCATAACTCCAACCTCTGCTGCTTTCTTCACTTGGCATTCTTTTTCTCACGCCTTCAAGTCATCTTATGAAGGAAACAATCCAATTGGATTAAGGGTTCACCTTTCTCCAGTATGAAACTCATATTGACTAATTCCATCTATAGTGACCTTGAGAATAAAGTCCTGGGGATAAGAACTTCAATGTATCTTTTTATTTTCTTTTTTTAAAGATTTATTTGAAAGGCAGTTAACCAGAGAGGGAGAGGGAGAGACAGAGAGATCTTCCATCCACTGATTTACATCACAAATGGTTGCAACAGGGCCAGAATGAAGCCAGGAGCAGGAGTTTCATCCAGGTCTCCTATGTAGATGCAGGGGTCTAAGGACTTGGATTATCTTCCACTGCTTTCCCAGGCTTATTAACAGGGAGCTGAATCAGAAGTGGAGCATTTGGGAATAGAACCAACATCCATATGGGATGCTGGCTTTGCAGGTGATGGCTTAGTCCACACCAGGAAAACAGATCCTAAACATATCTTTTAGAGGACACAATTCTACCTATAGCGAATTCTAAAAAATTAAATAGAAAATTATATTTGTTTTATTTGGCAAATATATATGAAAGATAATGCAAAGTGAATGGTCCAGAGAAGCCTCTGTATATGTTTCAGAAAAAAAAAGTGTCTTGCAATAAGCTTGGTTGTAGTGTATGTGGCATCAATTGATTTGATACTTTATAACCTATGAACAAATAATCTAAGACATAGAGATAATGGGATTTCTGTAAGGACTTTGGTAGAATACCATTACTCATAGGCCTAACTTGAGTTTTAGACTTTCTGCTAAAATATTTCTTTAATATTAATGGAAGCATCATATTTCAAACTTAGCAATGAGACAAGATTAAATTTTCATTGGCTATTGTGCTAGGAATATATTTTATTTGTATTCTTGTTTAATCCTTCAGAGAACAATGAATTTTGCCTAATTCTATGCATTTTTTGGTGGTTTCTCCTCTAAGACTTGATACCAGTCATATATTAACTTAAACATTTGGAAATATAATGAATAATGCACCATGTATATTGTAAATAGTTTATAAAGTTATATTTGCCATAAAATTTTACTGGCATTGTATATACTATCTGCATTATCAAAGAATACATTTTTATCCTTTTCATATAATACCAAAAAGTTTCACCTATACATTTAAAAGAAGAACAGAGTACTCAATTTCTACTCTGAAAAGAGATATTCATACATGTATATATTAACATGGGAATTCTGACAGAGACATTCAAAACTAGATAAATGGATCATTCATTAATCAAATATATTTTGAAATTTGCTATTACCAGTCATTATTCAGGAGGATTTGTATAGATCAGTGACAAAAAAACAGATAAATGTTCTCAATATCAGGGACTAGACTTCTAGTGAGGAAAGGAAAAGTTTACATTAATTTATGAATACATATATATGTAGAGAAAATAAAATAAATTTCAACAAAAAGGAAACGATTTCATGTTAATCATCTTCTAAACAAGAAAAAAGATTCAAGATTCAGAAACTTGCATCAGGAAATTTCCCTCAATATTTGAAAATTCCATGCATAAATTATTTTTGTTCCCAATGAAATATTAAATAAATACTTTATAAAAATAAATAAATGTTACTATCAGCTTCATAATTTATATTTATCTATGGCCTCTTCTGTTATTTTTATATATCTGTCTGTATATCGTTTTCATATTTGTAATTAAAGTGGATGACAAATAATGTTTTTTAATTATTTCAGTTAAATTTCATAAATTATTTCATAAATCATTGCCATTTTCATTTGAGAGGTTTCTTAATCTATTATAAAATTAAGATTTAATGTATTTATTTTTATATTAAAGGTTTTAAAAAGCTTCTATTATTATAAAATGCACTGCTAAAATTTCCTTTAAAATACATCATTTTTTAAAATTTATTTTTTCTAAATTTTCTGTAATAATGATATGAGAATTTTCTTTGAATAAGGTTGAGATAATTTATGGTTATTATAATGAATTGATAAATTGCTTTATAAAATGTTACTTAATCTCCAGCATTGTGATTTATATCTATCACAGGACCTGTCTATATATCAACACATAATTCTATCTGTGTTGACACTTCTGGTGGCTACTATCTTTATTAAAGGAATTAATCCATTAACATTTAAGATAATTGAATTGAGTTTGGCAAGATGATGGCATGGATTTGTGTTACCTCTCATTATCAGTGATGTTTTTCTTTTTTTTTTTTTTTTTTTTTTTTGAATGGCAGAATGGACAGTGAGAGAGAGAGAGAGACAGAGAGAAAGGTCTTCCCTTACCGCTGGTTCACCCTCCAATGGCCGCTGCAGCCAGCGCGCTGCAGCCAGCGCACCGTACTGATCCGAAGCCAGGAGCCAGGTGCTTCTGGTATCCCATGCGGGTGCAAGGCCCAAGCACTTGGGCCATCCTCCACTGCACTCCCGGGCCACAGCAGAGAGCTGGACTGGAAGAGGAGCAACTGGGACTGAATCCAGCGCCCTGACCGGGACTAGAACCCGGTGTGCCGTCGCTGCAGGCAGAGGATTAGGCTATTGAGCCATGGTGCTGGCCGTAAAATTTCCAAGATTGATGAATACTATATGACTGAAAAGAATTCCTCCAAAAATAGTCGAATTTTAAGTGAAAGTTTTACCCATTTTAATTGTGCCAAATGTAAACAAATGCAAACAATGAAAGGGTAATGGAATGGCAACCACTGAATGCAGTATGAATTCTGGAGTTATTTGGGGAATGATGTTGCATTTTTCAGTTTGGTTACTTTCCTTTCCCAATTTTATTTTAGTATTACTTATGAGCTTTTATTAGCTATTCATTGATAACAATCCCTAAGTATATAATGTCAAGTGAAGAAGAGTTGGGAAGAAGAGCCAGAATATAAGGAGAAAAAGATAAGCCAGAAAATAAGGCTTCCAAGCTTTACAGGTATAAAAGATAAAATAAATTTCACAAAGAAACATAAAATATGGACACCTGTAGCAATACAACATTGGTCATATTTTTATATATACTCTACTATATCTTAGTATTTTTCACAAATAAAAAAGGAAATAATGAGTGTATAATACGATCTTGGTTTCAGAAAACATTGATAAAAAATAATTAAGATGAAACTAATGAAATCCAGAATTCCAATCAGTAAGTAAAGGCTAAAAAAAATCTGCTGCTGCTTTCCCAGGCTCATTAGCAGGGAACTGGATTGGAAGTACAGCAGTTGAGTCTTGAACAATGCCCATATGGGATGCTGGCATCAGAGCAGGCGGCTTAGCCTGCTACACCACAACAATGGCCCTAGGCTAAATCTTTGTATGAGATGAATTTGCACAATGTATTTAATATGTAATAAAATTACATGTACTATATTTGCATGCGGAAGACACAGAAATAAGATGCATATTTTTACCTTAAGACAACAAATTTCTTAAAAAAAACACAAAATATTTGTTGTTAGATAGTGTTAAATGCTAATCTTTGATAAGATTGAGTCATTTTCTGAATGCAATATTAATTAGGATTTCTTAAATATAGATAACTCTTCAGTGAAGACAGGAAAAAGTTCACCTTCAAAATCGTTGCTTTTCCAGTTCTTTAACTCCTTTATCGATGCCATTATTCACAACTGCAAAATCTCAAGACCTCTAGCTTCTATTTTTCTTCCCATGCAATGAATAGTGGTATTATTGTGATCATTGATTCCATACTGTTGAGTTATCTAGCTCATAGCAGACAAGGGGATTGGTTGTGAGTCTTTAAAGCGTCCTTTACTTTCAAAACTCATGCTGTAGAAATGACAACTCTGGTTTCATAACTGTGCAGCTTGCACAAAGATGTTCTCCCAAGTAGACAAGGTTACTTGCTTTTAAGATTAAGTCTCATTCTTTGAATTCAAGTTTGGATGAAAATATTATTGGATATCTTTGCAGTCTGAGTCCCGCAACTCTGTTAGGTGACAGCAGTAGATAACTGAAAACTTAGATGACTGTGCAGGCCAGCCGCACCAGTCGAACAGAACCTGAGGGAGGGAGAGGGACCTAAACGAGAGACAAGCGATTGCAGAGAATGGAGCCAAGACAACAAGGCTGATCAAGGTTCATTTATTCCAAAGTCTCGGTGGTATTTATACACAACCAGCACAAAGAAGCACAAAGAAACACAAAAGATAACAACATACTTAAGCAACTTATTGGGGCCTCCGGTGGCACAGATAATTTTTTTTTTTTTTTTTTTTTTTTTTTTTACAGGCAGAGTGGACAGTGAGAGAGAGAGACAGAGAGAAAGGTCTTCCTTTGCCGTTAGTTCACCCTCTAATGGCTGCCGCGGCCGGCGCGCTGCGGCCGGCGCACCGCGCCGATCCGGTGGCAGGAGCCAGGAGCCAGGTGCTTTTCCTGGTCTCCCATGGGGTGCAGGGCCCAAGCACCTGGGCCATCCTCCACTGCACTCCCGGGCCACAGCAGAGGGCTGGCCTGGAAGGGGGGCAACCGGGACAGAATCCGGTGCCCCGACCGGGACTAGAACCCGGTGTGCCGGCGCCGCTAGGCGGAGGATTAGCCTAGTGAGCTGCGGCGCCGGCCCACAGATAATTTTAATAGAGCGTTCTTGATTATCATTCTCCTTCAGGATGGGAGTATGTGACTTTCTTATCCCAAGAATCCACAAGCCAAGACTGGCTTTGATTTGTCCACAGGCTGCCTACCGATGACATTTTTTGATGAAGTAAATATGCCAAACATTAATCGGAGAGCATTTAATCATGTAATGATTTTGATGCTAGTAATTTTTTAAAGATTTATTTGAGAGAGAGAGAGAGAGAGAGGTCTTCCATCCGCTGGTTCACTCCCCAATTGACCGTCATGGCCAGAACTGTGCTGATCTGAAGCCAGGAGCTAGGTGCTTCCTCTGGGTCTCCCACACTGGTGCAGGGCCCCAAATACTTGGGCCAACTTCTACTGCTTTCCCAGGCCATAGCAGAGAGATGGATTGGAAGTGGCGCAGCTGGAACTCGAACTGGTGCCCATATGGGATGCTGCCACTGTAGGCAGCAGCTTTACCCGCTATGCAACAGTGCCAGCAGATGCTAATAATCTTAATATCAGAAGTAAACAAACTCAGTACAAGATAATCATACTTCTTTATAATCTTCAGTGATGTTTGACAGGATGGTCATGTCTATCCTGCTTGTCACAGTATTTTCAACACCAGAAACTATGATTTGAATTTGACCTGAGCACATGAAACAGCATTAAACTTACTGGATTTATTTTTGTATTTTTAAAAGATTTATTTATTTATTTTGAAAATAAGAGAGAGAGAGAGGTAGAAAGAGAGAGAGAGAGAGAGAATCTGTTGATTCACTTCCCAGATGTCCCCCACGTCTGTAACAGCCAGGGAGGGCTCCTAGCAGATGCCAGGAACCAGGAACTTCATCCAGGGTCCCAAACACTTGGGCTATACTCTGTTGCTTTTCCCCTGCCATTACCTGGGAGCTGGATTGGAAGTGGAGCAGCCAGTACATGGACTGGCACCCATTTGGGATGTAGGTATTGCAGATGGCAGCTTTAACTGCTATACCATAACGCCCACCTCAAGGATGCCTGGATTTAAATCCTGGCTCAGCCATTGAGCAATTGTGTGATATTGGCCAAATCGATTAGCCATTCTTTTTGAAGATTAAATCATGTTATCTTATATATTGCCTAGATTAGCATTTATCTGTGACATTTATAAAACTATAGCAAATTATATCTTTTAACATTGCTATTATTTTCCTTTTTTAAATATTGGGTAATTGAATGCTGAATTTGTGTGTGTATCAAAAAATTTCTATGTAGAAGATATGGATTCGTTGTATAATATATCTGATATGTTTTAATAAGCAACTGGAGAAATTGAAGTCACGCCTTTGATAATTCTCTTATAGCTGAAATTATTCGGCAAGTTAAATCATTAACTAGTAAAGCTGTTTAAGTGATAGCCTTAATGCTCCTATTATCTTGGAGGTTTTAGCACTAAATCATGGCATTCAAATTATGACAGACCAAAAGATATATAAATATTTATTTATGTCAGTAAGTTTAGTCTCAAAGTCTCTGGTGCCTAATAATTCTCAAAAGTGAAAGTGTAAGGACTAACAATTGTGGAATACTCCAGAAGGATATACAGTATGTCAATTGATGTAGATAATCTTATTTTTACAGGAATTAAATTAAGTCATTGGAAATTTTGTCATATCACACAGAGCCACTAAAACAGAAGAAGAAATATGTCTATCATCTCAATATCAAGATTATCAATGATCCTTTTGAAAAAATGATTTATGCCTTTATGAATTCTGTGACTCACATAAATGGTTCATCTCCCTCTTTTGGGTTGGCTTCAGTGAACCTTAAAAGCAAAATCATAGCTCATATCTTTCTGTCTCATAAGACTTAAAGGCCTATATTTTGTGTATAGCTCTTATTCTACTTCATTCTACAAGTTTCCTTCCTATTATCCTCTTTGCAGATGCACTCACTTTACAATTATAAATATTTTCATTCTGAATTCAATTGTTTCCATTCTATGATATACATCTGGAATGAAGTAAATTGGATACAGATGCAATTTGATATTTTGCTTAAATAGGTGGTCAAGGATGTGTTTAAATCACTCCAACAGATGACATTAGACTTAATCATTGGACTAAATCTAAGATCCTGTTCAGTATTGTGAAGTTATGTTTTAGCAACTTGAGTGTTATCATAAAGTTATATAATTATTATCATAGGCATTGTTTGCTCTTAGAAAATATTTGCTGAAAAAAAAACCACTAAATTTATTGATCAGGAAAAACAATCCCTATATGCTCTATTAAGCTTCTTTTTTACACTCAGTATCTGTAACTGCATTTCACTAAATCAAAAAGAATTTGACATAGATCCTCCTTCTCCTCTCTAGCATGTAGGTCAATCATTCTCCTTGATGTGGAAGCAAAGATATAACATGAGCTATTAATCACTTCCTATAAGAGCTAATTAACCTGTTCACATTTTTCTAAATATGCTGTTATTTTCCTCCCTTGTTTCCTAATTAAAATTATTTAAAACTCTTGGTATATTAATTCCAGTTTTTGAATGATATTTCGAATAATGTATACAGCATAACAAACAGAAGTAAACTGGAACTTCTTTTAAACAAAATCACCACTTTCATCAGAAATAATGAGACCTGTGAAGGTATTCAAAATGTCTCTTTTTCAACTTTCTGAGTGGCACCTTCCATTTTTAGCTTCACTGATAAGTGTTTGTGCAGGATGAAGACAAGGATATATTTAATTTCATCTTTTATTCTCTGTGTATTCTAGCAAATTGGAAAAAATGAATATCTCAATGAATGAAAAGAACAGTGTGTTTTCCTTTTAAAGTTCATTGTAATTAGTAACAGTATTGTCTCCTTTTAAAAGTTTTAAATTTTGAACTTATCTATAATTCTGGAGGTAAACATATCAATATCGTTTGGTACCCTAAAAACTTTATTTCTTGGTTCTTGACACATAAAGTTAAAATTCCCAAAGTGACTTTATTTTTGCCTCTTATTTCATGTTTCCTTCCTTTTAGGTTTTACTCATTGGTCATAATAAAAAACTAGTAGAAGATGAGTGAATTAACTTTATTTTAAAACATTGCCCACTCATAATAATATCTCTAGTTAAAAAATTTGAATATTATAACCAATATGTACATTTACAATATTTATTCATTAGAAATATCTACTGAGCACTGATTTTGTTTGGTGCAATGGGAATGCAAAAGCAAATATACCATGATTTCTTGGTTTCTAGAGCACACAATTGAGAAGGGAAAATAATAGGATTATTAGAAATAAATAATAATAATTTAACATGATAGAAACAACGATATATAAATTGTTAGATAATTATAAAAAGTTATAAATAAAACATAATATTTGAAGAACTATAAAAAATGTTTAGACTGCCTGAGAGAGAAATCTCTGCTTACTACAAGCATGAATAACTATGTCAGTTTACTGTTGAGAAAGGAATACAAGCATGTGGCAAGTGTTTGGTGAAGCAGTTAAGATGACACCTGCACTCCATATCTGAGTGCCTGGGTTTGAGTTGCAGCTCTGCTGTTGATTCGAGCTTCTTGGTAATGTGTACCACAGGAGACAGCAGGTGATGGTTCAAAGATTTGGATCCCAGGCACTCATTTAGAGAACACAATTGAACTTCTGCTGCTTTGCACCAGCCCAGCCTCGGCTACAGCAAGCATTTGGAGAGTGAGCTAGTGGATGGAAGATCTATATTTGTCTCTGCCTCTGTCATTATACCATAAAAAAAGGAAGTAATTTTTTTAGAACAGGAAGAACTGTATTGCCAATTTATTATTATTATATTACCAGGGTAAGGAATATTAAACCAAAAAAATCTCAGTAGAGTCAGACAGCTACAGCAGGGGACCACAAACAGAACTCATCACCCAACAGTCATTAACATAAAGCCTTCAGCACTGAGTTACTTTCTGGTAAGGTCTCTGATACAACCTACAGAATTCAGATTGACAATAAATTGCTAATAAGATTTTCTATCCTTGTGTTTATGGGCAAAAATATTTAATTGCATAATTTAGGAAAAAGCCTTTAATCAAATTACATGTCTTTAACCAAGCAAGCATCATGTCTGGAAGTAGTTGAGGCTTCCAATAATCACTAGTGACACTCTTTCATTTAATTCATTTTGTAACCCTCCCCACCATTAAGCTCAGTAGTTGCAATATAATTATATTTTGGAAGTCATGACAAGATTCTCCATGTCAAATTTTGATCTGTTTCTGTTCAACTCCTTGCATTTCTGAAGTCAAATTTCTGAATAGGTAAGTTTTTTTTTTTAACCTGAAAGGATTGATTAGACAATAAAAACTTAATTTTAATTTTCTATTCTGATGAGTAGGTAGATATTACAAAAAACAGGGGA
The DNA here is from genome assembly GCF_051225735.1 of Oryctolagus cuniculus. Taxonomy (NCBI): domain Eukaryota; kingdom Metazoa; phylum Chordata; class Mammalia; order Lagomorpha; family Leporidae; genus Oryctolagus; species Oryctolagus cuniculus. Next base: position 80,101,210 of record NC_142871.1, on the reverse strand, counting down.
GTTATTTTCAATAGGTTTCTGTGAAAATCATCAATTTCTAGAAATACACACATATAGATGGGACTCATCATATATAGAACCAACTGGAGCTGAAATTTTATATGAACTTTTTCTCATCTTTTAGCCTATCTTATTCTGAATTATGGAGTACTGGATGGAGGAACTCAGTTTCTGTAGAAAATCTATTTTGGAATTGAATGCCATATGGAGAAGGAGAAGGAAAAAAAATCTTAGAGGGGTGATGTAGCATTCTGTAACATAGCTCTCAGTACTGTGAAAGAAGTGCCATATGCCATATGCCAACTGTTAACCATTTCATTAATTAATATGTAACAAGAAAGAAAGTCACATAATAATATGATTATGAAAGTCATGCACTCTTTAAGTTACCACTTATTTCCAATTAATAAATAAAATATAGAGTAGATTTGATTTAAATCTGCATCTTTAAATTATCATACATTTTATATTGTATCTGATTTTCCAGAATAATTCTCAGAAATAAAAACATGAGAGCTCCAATTTTCACCATAATGGCCCTCTCTGAACTAAATGAACCATTGGTTATAATTTCATATAGTCTTTCCTTCGTAGTTTAGCTGTCTCGGGTTGGTTTATCTTTGTTCCTGATAAACTGACTTTAGAACTAATGTCAGGCTGTAAACTGAAATTCTCATCAGCTTGGCCATCTGCTCCAGCAGGTACTATACATTCTTGACTTGGATAAACCTTGTTCCCTAAGTTCTGGTTCTATTTCCTTATATTAGATACACATGCAATTGTATCTAGTTAGTTTTTGTTTCTTACTAATTTTTCTTTGTGATATTCACTGTAAAATGCCATAAAATTTCATGGAGCAATTTAGATTAAAAGCATACAGTCAAGCCGGCGCTGCGGCTCACTAGGTTATTCCTCTGCCTTGTGGCGCCGGCACACAGGGTTCTAGTCCTGGTAGGGGCGCCGGATTCTGTCCCGGTTGCCCCTCTTCCAGGCCAGCTCTCTGCTATGGCCAGGGAGTGCAGTGGAGGATGGCCCAAGTGCTTGGGCCCTGCACCCCATGGGAGACCAGGAGAAGCACCTGGCTCCTGCCATCAGATCAGCGTGGTGCACCGGCCGCAGCGCGCCGCCCGTGGCGGCCATTGGAGGGTGAACCAATGGCAAAAGAAAACCTTTCTCTCTGTCTCTCTCTCACTGTCCACTCTGCCTGTTTAAAAAAAAAAAAAAAAAAAAAGCATACAGTCATTATATTTATCCTTCTTCTTTGGCATTGAGCTAATTGATGGTATTGATCTTTTTATATACTTTTAAATTTGGGGTTCCCTTAGGTTCTTTAGCAATGCATCTCATTTTTTTAGCAAGCAAATTTCAGATAAAGTAAAGTCAAATCTAAAAATTCTGCTCAAATCTCAGCGGTTGTATGTGGCATAATTATTCTGATTCATGATGCAGCACATTTTGGGGTCTTAAATATTGTTGAAACTGAGATTCATGACAGACACTCTTTCTTTACTGTTTTCCGGTAAAAAAAGTAATTTTCTGGTGTGCAGGAGAATTGTAGAGCAAAACCATACTTTCTGTGTTCTGTAATGGAAAGACTTGAACCCATGCTGGTTAATAATTTTTAGTTTATCTCTACTTGCTGTCTTTATCAGAGATGGTCTTTAGACCTCTTCAAGTTTGTGGTCTCCTGGCTGAAATCTTCCTTTCTATTTACAAAGTTTGGATGTTACTTTTCTTCTGCAAAAGTTAAAATGATGGTTTTATTGACTGTGAGTTGAGGAAGTTTATTTTTTCCTCCTTTTTTCCTGACAACAATTGATCAGAGACGCACAAAATGATGTTCTACCTCTTTTTGTCCTGATTGTCCAAATGGGCAATTTCTGTAATCTTGGACTTTTGGCTCTCTGTACTATTGATTGCTTCAGAATGACTGTTGGATTGGAGTTACAACGTAGGTCAATGCAGAACTATTTCTTAACCTTTATTTAGCAATGTTGTTTTGAGTTTGGCAGTGGAATTGCAAGACATTGCAGCCTCTCCTTGAAAGAATGCTTCACAAATGGGTAGGTAGCTCTAGCAAAGGCAAATAGCATTTTAAGGAACTTATAATAGAGGAAAGTTAATTGTGTTGAATTGGAAATGATTGTAACATCACTACACTCTATAATGCTGGCTTGTATTACTGAAAAGAATCTAGCAGTGCAAAATCGCTTATCATTTTATTATTTATAAATTCTTTTGTGCAAGTGATTTACTGTGGCTTTTGCTATTTATGCACATTTGGTTTTTAAGTGTCTGGAACTTGGAATGGGGCTGATGAGTCACATTAAGCATTCTCATACTCTGGGACAGCAAGATGTAACAGCACACTTAATTGCACTCATTTAACCATTAAGCCTCATTTCCAAGGGCTTTGCCAGTTGTCAGGTGCACTATATTACAGTCCCACATGGCATGTGACATCTTTTCTACTTGCTGCATCTGGTAAGAGTCCTTTAGTAAATGCTGGTCTAAGCTACTGAAAGAATCCAGGTGTGGGACAATGATGCTCAAGTTAATGATGGTGAAGCATTAGAAAAATTGCTGTAGAGAACGCTTCACATCTGGTGAGATAGGACAACATTTTTTTCATAATCACATGAATACAGCCATGTTTTGTATTTGCATTAATTGATTTATGGTCAAAATGCTGAATGTTGGTCATTTTCAGAATATTATTTTAAAGTAATTACTAAACAGAAGGGATTCTGTTAACTTCAGAAAATTTCTTTGTAAATATGAGACTTCAGGAGAGCTAGATTAGCATATTAACTGCACTTAAATCATTAGTATTTTACTAGAACACAGAAATTTCTCAATTGCTATTCCTCTTTCATTCTTACTAGTAAGAGAACACCCAAATACATATCAGATCAGTAAAATCTCACAAGCCTTCCTTTTTTAATTAAGATTGATTGATTGATTTGAAAAGCAGAGTTACTGAGAGAAGACATTGAGAGAGAGATCTTCTATCTGCTGGTTCACTCTCCACATGGCTACAACAGCCTGGGCTGAGCCAAGCCAAAGCCAGAAACTCCATCTAATCTCCTGTCTGTGTGGCAGGAACTTACGTACTGAAGCCATCATCTGCCGCTTTCCAAGTGCATCAGCACGGGGCTGGCTTGGAAGCAGAGTAGTTGGAACTCAAATAGAAGCTCCGATATGTGATGAGGGCACCCCACAAATTGGCTGAACACACTCACTGAACCACAATGTCTTCTCCAAGCTTCCTTTCCACCTTTTCTTGAATCACAACAACACTATGGCTTTTAAAATTCAAGTACATCAGGCCAGTGGGCTGGCACTGTAGTGTAGTGGCCTAAGCCTTGGCATGCAGCGTCAGCATCATATGTGGGCACCATTTCCTTTCCTGGCTGCTCCCATTCTGATCCAAATCTGTGCTATGGCCTGGGAGAGCAGTAGTGGGTGACCCAAGTGCTTCGGGCCCTGTACCTGTGTGAGAGACCCAGAAAAAGCTCCTGGTTCCTGACTTCGGATCATCTGAACTCTGGTCATTGCAGGATTTTGGTAGTGAAGCATTTGATGGAAGATTTTTCTCTCTGTCTCTCTGTAACTTTTAAAACAGTTATGTACATTAAAACAAAACATATTAGAGTATTAGAGGACACATATCTATTTATTCACATAATTATCTTCAAAGGAATCTCTCATCCAAACACAGTCTAAATTATGGAAGTATCTAATGATCAGAAATGCATTTGTATGGAAAAACAACTAATTTTCGAGTTATTTGAAGTCTATTTCAAATTTTCAGTCTGTTTTTCTGTTACACTTCCATGTGATTTGCAAAAAGAATCAGATCAGGTAGCAAGCAGAAAAAACAATGTATTGTATTATTTTTTAAAAAAGACTAAAGGTAAATAAAGAGTTGTTGGCAGTCAGCTGATCTTCATCTTTATCAAGAACAAACAATAAGAAAATTCTTGAGTTGCAATGGGAAAAATTAAAGCTATACATAACACAACTGCAAAAGTAGTAAAATTCAAAATCAATAACTGAAGAATATCTTACAATTTTTTCCTATAAACATGTGTGTGGGGGTGTGTTTGTGTGCCTGTATTATTCAATACCAACAGAATGTATGAGACACCAGCTCTGGACTCGAACTTTAATCAACTTTTGGTGATATTAGTGGATACTGGATAATTTACTAATGATGTAGGAAAAGATATAATGCCCTTATGAGAGAGAGATTCCCTGGTTTGGTGTACTACCTTCTATCATACATCCAGGGACTTGAATTTCAGTAAAAATTGTTTTTGACTTTTGATTAAAGGAAATGATACTTTTAAGAAACCTTAGAGTTTATAAATGAGAATGATTTATCAAGGATAATAATTACTAAATTTATACTAAATTCAATTAAAAAGTGTTCTTATAGAGATAATAAAAAATATCCTAATATTTTAAATAAATATTGCCTTAACATACATCAAATTATAGGAGGGCTGGTTTAATGGGCTGTGTTTTGCACTATAGAGATGAGGTTCTCACAAATACATCACACTAAGTTGATGCAATGTTCACATGTCTTTTGATGTTATAATATTCTCAATTGTATTGTAAAATATTTCACACATGATATATAACAATGTTCTTTCTCGTTCCTTAATTTACCCTTTTTCACACCCTCAATCTTTTCCTTCTTTCAAATTCAATAAATATTGATAACATATGTAGTCTAAGTTATTAACTGTGGTGATTGAAAAGAACACGAAAATGGTATGTCACATCTAACCTCCAAACCACAAACTCCTGAAGACAAAGAAATCAAATAAAAATTAGACTGCAGTAATATATATGCTATGATGCTCAGTTCAGAATGTCCTGAATTACTCAGATAAGTGAGTATCACAGACTAGAAATATTGGCAAAGTTTGTAAAAAACATGATTTTCTGACTTGGGTGTCGAATTACAAACATCACTGTAAGTATGGATTTGGAAAGAGAGAATGGCCAGTTTAGAAGCTGCCCTACCACATATCTCCTGTCAAGTGCCTGGAAAGGAGGGTGAACCAAGCAGGCACTAGGAAGGAGAAAAAGGCTTATAGGAGAGATTTCCTGGCTTCTTAGGAAATGACACCAGGAGAATTCCAATAATTTTTTCTCTACAAATATGCAGAAGCAGTAATTGTGGCATAAAAAAATGGAATTACTTTTTCTTAAATGTCCTTTCTGTTATAGAAACAATGTATGTTCACTATAGAAGTAACATTATACAAGATAGCATTTTAGCATTCAAATAAGTCAAAACATGCAATAAAAGTTCAAATTTCCCCCACTCCCTACCAGATCTTAAACACAAGGATCATTTCATTTTTGTCTTCCTAAGTCCCTATAGATTCATTATAATGGCTTTGACTAGAGTTTTGCTTGTCCTTGGGCCACTACTAGAAAGAAAGTTGTTTCATAGGCTCTAGCTAGTCACTTATACCTGAGTAAAGCATACAACTCTCTAGAGATTTTCTAAGAGATTTTGCTGTTAGCAACAATGGGCAAGAAAAATATGAAATGTAAAGGAGAATGTTAAAGCTATCAAGATATCTAGTCTGCAAAAGCAGTCTCTGCTATTGTATACCTGATCTTAGCCAAAGGGCCAAGCAGCAATTGTTCTCTGCTATTCTAAGTTGCTATGAGACTTTGGTCTTATATTAATTCCATCCCCCCCCCCCTTTTTTTTTTTGACAGGCAGAGTGGACAGTGAGAGAGAGACAGAGAGAAAGGTCTTCCTTTGCCATTGGTTCACCCTCCAATGGCTGCCGCGGCCGGCGCACTGTGGCTGGTGCACTGCGCTGATCTGTAGCCAGGAACCAGGTGCTTCCTCCTGGACTCCCATGGGGTGCAGGGCCCAAGCACTTGGGCCATCCTCCATTGCATTCCCGAGCCATAGCAGAGAGCTGGCCTGGAAGAGGGGCAACCGGGACAGAATCCAGTGTGCCGGCGCCGCAATCAGAGGATTAGCCTATTGAGCCTCGGCGCCGGCCAATTCCATCCCTTTTTAAATGATATTATTAGGTGATAGAGCAATATTTTAAAGCTCAAAATTCTATTCATTAATTCATTGGAAGACAGATAAATTAACATATATTGTTTATTAAAAATATTGAAGGTAAATATTTGGCCTACTGGTTGAAATGCCCATGTCTCAAATACAAGCACTGGGTTCAATATCCAGTTCTGCTCCTGACTGCTTCTTTCTGATAATGCAAACCCAGGAAACAGCAGTGGGGGCTCAGCTGATTGGGTTTCTGTCACCCCTCACTCTTGTGGAAGTCATGGGTTGAGTTTCTAACTCCTGGCTCTGGCCTCTGAACAGCCCAAGTCATAGCAGACATTTGGGGAGTGAACCAGTAAATTGGTTTCTCCCTCTCCCTCTCCCTCTCCCTCTCCCTCTCCCTCTCCCTCCCCCCCCCCTCTAATAAAAACTAAATTTAAAAAATTTTGGGTGCTAGCACTGTGGTGAGCGGGTTAAAGCCTGGCCTGCTGTGCAGCATCCCATATGGGTATAGGTTCAAGTCCTGGCTGCTCCACTTCTGATCCAACTCCCTGCTAATGCACCTAGGAAAGTAGCAGAGAATGGCCTGCACCCATATGGGAGACCCAGAAGATGTTACTGGCTCCTGGCTTCAGATTGGCCCAACTCCAGCCCTTACAGCCATCTGGGGAGTGAACCAGGTGTTGGAACCTCTCTCTCTCTCTGTCCCTACCTCTCTCTGTAACTTTGCCTTTCAAAGAAACAAAAAAATGAATCTTTTTAAAAAAGTTAAAATAATTAAAAGAAAAGATTTTTGAGAACCTTACCTGGATCTAATGAAGAAAATTTATCCAAAGGTAGGGTTCCTGTGTTATTCTCCAGGACATGCAAAACTGCTGGTGCAGTTCTTTTTTTAAATCCATGAATATGTTTTTGCTATCACACATATCTGTGAACTTCTTGGGGATCCCTGTGTTCTCAGGCTTGAATTCTCTATTGAGGAATGCACTTGTCTTAAAACCAAATGATGTAGGTCCACCACTTTGTATTGAGAAACAGCTTGCATTCTATTTGCAGAATCAATTACTTCTGTCAATGGAGCTCACAAAATTATTTCTTAACTAAAATATTTATACCATAGACTTTCCTGTAATATCAACCTATACACTATTTTTTCATAATTATATTGTTATTAAGCAGAAGGGCAACATGATTTATTAAAGTTGTCAGAGATACAAGTCTCAGTTTTACCATTTATTGCCTCTAAAATTATAGAAAATTTACTCTGCCTGAACTTTGGCTTCTTCACTGTAAAATAGAAATAATAAAATAGCTAATCAGAAAGACTGTTTTGAAGATTAAAATTAATATGAATAACTTCCTTATCTCGGCACGTGGCATCTGCCAATAGATGTTGTATGGTATTACTTTTATATTTCCCAACTGGTTTGCATTAAGTTTCCATAGTAATTTTAATATATGTGCTGCCAAAGTGAGCACAAATTTTCCATAGTAAACACAAAAGGTGAATATATACTACTATATGAGTATGCAAATTATAATATCTTTACTTCTCATGAATTTGTCTTTGAAAATGCTTCTCTAATGACTCTTATCTGCTTCAAATTATAAGGTAACTAAATTTTAACCTTGACGTGGAGAATGATGCTAATATTCACAAAAAAAAACCTCTGCTACAAAATTCAGGTTTAATGATATTCAATAGTGAAGAAATACTTACTAGCTGAATCACAGATGTTGAGTTTCATAGGGATGGGAAAATTATTATACATGGAATGGCATACAAGCCAAAAAAATCCCTGATACTATTGAGTTAGCCTTACCATCCATTGTAATGGCCAAGCTTCCTTATGAACTATGACAGTGGATGTGAAAATACCTCCTGTCAAAGTAACTTTCTCCTTTTAGGAAGAGAAATAAAGTCATTCATGCAACTTTCACTGAGGAAAAATAGTTAATTAGGACAAATCGAAGAAATGGCATAAACATTCTATGGTTATGATACAAAAATCCAGTAAATGAATCATTTTGAAACTTAAAGTTGTATCAGGAGTGCCTTAACGAATTATTTTTCTCACCAAATTCATTTATTTATGTAACTATTTGAGAGAGAGAGCTCTCACCACTGTTTCACTCCTCAAATGCCCCAAATTGCTCAGGCTTGTTCAGGGCCAGAGCCTGGATATGGAAATTCAATACAGGTGTCCAATGTGGGTGGCAGGAACACAATTGCTGAAGCCAGAAACACTCTCTCTGAGGATTTGCATTGGTAGGAATCCCCTGTCCGGAACAAGCTGGAAATTCAACTCAGGGACTCTGATGCTGAATGCAGGCATTTATTCACTAGGATAAATGTACTTTTACAAATCTAGCTGGTGTGTACACATTTGTGTACAATCACATGTGTTTTGTCTAGCCTTAAAATGTTTTTAAGGTTTAGTGGGCTAATCCTCTACCTGCAGCTCCTGAATCGCATACGGGTGCCAATTAGTGTCCCAGCTGGTTCTCTTCTGATGCAGCTCTCTGCCATGACCTGGAAAAGTGGTAGAAGATGGCCTAAATGTTTGGGTCCCTGTAGCTGTGTGGGAGACCCAGAAGAAGCTCCTGGCTCCTGGCTTCGGATCAGCTCAGCTCTGGCTATTGTGGACATTTGGAGAGTGAACCAGCAGATGGAAGATTTCTCTCTCTATCTCTCCTTCTCTCTGTCTGCAACTCTATCTCTCAGATAAATAAATATTAAATTTTTTAATTAAATCCACAAATAATGATCTTATTGTTGTATAAAGATTCATTTTATGCAGCTCTTCTCTAAAACACTACAAAGATTTGATACACAATAGAGACAGATAAACATAGCTATCTTACAGAAATATATGCTCTCTACACCCCTCAAGGAAAAATATTTGGCATAGTTATTAGGAAGCTATTCTAAAGTCACATTGGACGGTGGAGAAAGAGATTCCTCACCAGGAACTAAATCTGCCATCACTGTGAACCCAGATTTCCAGCTTCAAGAACTGTGAGAAATAAATTTCCCGATATTATTTTACACTCCTCAGTATATGATTTTTTGTTATATCAGCTTGAGATAATTAAGACAAAAAGGCAATAAAGTTGGATATGTTTCCTGGAATCCTAGCACAGGGTTTTCATTATTTTTGGATCCTCAGGAATTCATTTGAGAAAATTACAGGCTTTTGTTTTTAGTAGTTTCAAGATTTTCATATATCCTGGGTAAGACAGTCCTATATAATGAGTGAGGAAAAAGTGGCTGAAGGAGGTGACTCAGCAGGGAGACCTAAAATAGTATCTCTACATATTCCACAATGTCCCTAGAATACAGGAATTTTCACATTCCCGAGAGAAAGCATAATGACTAAAGGGGTTACGAGAGGAATTATTCCTGCATCTGAGATGAAGAAGCAACAGTGCTGAGACTTCAGAATCACAGATTAGATTGTGGCACCCCAGACAAGACTATTGCATGCTCAATTACATCATTGACATATTGGGATCAACCAGGCTTCAGCAAATGCCAAAAGAAAGCAAGACTCTGTGGGTCATCCCTCATCAATTATAAAGGTGGATCACTCAGTGATAAGACAGAATGTGTGGTGTAATATGCGTAAATGTAAAAACACAAAAAAAGCACATGAATTAGATGTCCACCAGCATACCACAAAAATTAGTATGTTTTTGTCTTCATTCTGTAATCATTGTGAAAAAGAAAAGAGAAGGCAAGACCATCCAAGAGAAGAAAGTCGCTCCCTCAGGGACATTTTAAACTCTGAATAGAATAAATATTTACAAAGAAAATATAACTTTTCTTCCTGTAGTTGGAAAGGGGGCACAAAAGCGTGTTGGAAAAGTTAAAATAAAATATTGTCTCCTGCCGGCGCCGTGGCTCAATAGGCTAATCCTCCACCTTGCGGCGCCGGCACACCGGGTTCTAGTCCCGGTTGGGGCACCGGATTCTGTCCCGGTTGCCCCTCTTCCAGGCCAGCTCTCTGATATGGCCAGGGAGTGCAGTGGAGGATGGCCCAGGTGCTTGGGCCCTGCACCCCATGGGAGACCAGGAAAAGCACCTGGCTCCTGGCTCCTGCCATCGGATCAGCGCGGTGCGCCGGCTGCAGCGGCGGCCATTGGAGGGTGAACCAACGGCAAAAGGAAGACCTTTCTCTCTCTGTCTCTCTCTCTCTCACTGTCCACTCTGCCTGTCAAAAAAAAAAAAATATTGTCTCCTTATTTTTGCACATCTAATTCATGGTTGTCTTAGCTCAAGCTGTGAAACATAACAAAATACCACAGACTAGGGGGCTTAAATAAGAGAAATTTATTTTCTTACAGTCCTGGGGGCTAGAATTCCAGGGTCAGTGCTCTAGACACTTCAGTTTCTGGCTAGAACTCCCTTTCTGTCTTGCAGATCGCTCCCTTATGGCTGTGTCCCACAAAATATTACGTTTCTTAAACATGGAGAGCGAGAGCGAGAGTGAGAGAGAGATTGGTATCTATTGCTCTTCCTGTAATGATACCGGTTCTGGATTAGAGTCCCACTCATGTTGCTTCATTTAACCTTAATTACTTCTTTAGAGGTCTCTTCTCCATCAGTCACATAAGGGTTGAGAATTCCACATATAAACTTTGAAAGTAATGAACTTTCAGGGCACAACAGTAGCATACATATAACTATATTAATATGGCTTCCACTGAAAGCAAAGCAAGGAAGAAGGACTTCTGAGATTCCCTTGAGTGGTAAGGACAGGGACAAGGGTTTGTTAGATGGTTTTAGGAAGCAGGAGTAAGGAGGTGAGGGCAGTGACAGAGAAAAGGTCAGTAAAGGGTGAATTAGGATGCACTTAGGGGAGAGTTGTCTCTAAACCAAGATATCTAAGAATCCTACAAAATACCACAGAATTTCAATCCCAAGATTAAAGGCAGGAACATGTATCCAATTTGACCTGCCTTAATATTGAGAGTACCAACTTAAGAAAGTTAAAATGCATTTGTACACTTGAGAAACAATTTATTTCCATGTAGACAAGGCACAAAGTGAGGTAGAACATATGATAAGAATTTGGGGAAGAATTCTAGTCAACCACAACAGGTGGGCTGCAACTGCCTGAAGCACTGCATCTGAGGCCAGAATTGGAGAAGAAAATACGGGGCAAATACTAGAGATACATTTATAAAGTTGCTTTTTATTTAAATAGAAAAAATTAAAAGTAATTGGTTTATAATAAGCTCCATATTAACATCCTTTAGGGGATACAGTTAGTCACATTGCCTTTCAAAATTGGAAGAATGATTTTCCACAGAGAGTGGCATTAGTACATTAAAAAACAAACACAGGGCATTATTATGTATTACTCATAATGTTTTAAAGACAATACGCATTTTATCATTTCTCATTATTTTGTGGTAGACTCGGGCAGATGGACTTCTGTTGCTCCCATTGTTGACTGGAGTCACAATGTTCCAAGATGGCTTCTGACTGTGACTGGTAATCGATGCTGTTTTTCAGTTCATCCAACTGCTTGGTTGATGATGTTGACTGGAGCACATTCGCATAGCTTCTGTCTGTGTGTGGGCTTCTTGTGGTATCTTAATTTCAAGAAGTTATCCTGACAGTGAGAAAGCTGAAGCTACCAGACTTTCATAATGCTCACATTCAGAAGTATTCAAATACTGATTTTCTTTCCATTGTACTATTCAAAATAGACACAGGACCAGTCTAATTCAAAGAGAGGAAGATAAATGTTATCTCTTGATGGGAGCAGCAGCATGCAGCTATATGGAGATGCATAATCATTTGTAGCCATCTCTGAACCCTAGCTACCAGAGTGAGATAACCAGGCTCATGGGTATTTCATTTGAATTAGTTATTCTGCAATTATTTCTAAAGATTCTATTATTCGGCTAATGCTTTGCTTACTTATATATTCATAGTTAAGGGGTTTAGAAAAGTTCCAAAATCCTGCTCTACACTCAGTAAGGGAGATGACAAAATACACCTAACATGTTTCTCAAAATTCAGTATTGAAACCTTCAATGAGATTCCTCTGTGAAAGAGCACTTAATTTTATTCACAATATATTAGATAGTATTCAATTGACTGCATAGACTGTGAAAGTAAAAGTACTTTCTTTGATAAAGTATATGAACAAATGTTAGTTTCCTATTTCTTACTTGAGAAACTTGTCTACTTTTTGGTAAGTTGGAGACAATGATACTATACTACTATACAATTGTAATGATTTTTGTTTTAATACTGATGCATTCTTTTTTTTTTTTTTTTCTTTGCCAGGCAGAGTGAGACAGTGAGAGAGAGAGAGAGAGAGAGAGAGTTATAGACAGTGAGAGAGAGAGACAGAGAGAAAGGTCTTCCTTCTGTTGGGTCACAACCCCAAATGGCTGCTACGGCCAGTGCACTGCGCCGATCCAAAGCCAGGAGCCAGGTGCTTCCTCCTGGGCTTCCATGCGGTTTCAGGGCCCAAGGACCTGGGCCATCCTCCACTGCTTTCCCGGGCCACAGCAGAGAGCTGGAATGGAAGAGGAGCAACCAGGTCAGAATCCGTCGCCCCAGCTGGGACTAGAACCCAGGGTGCCAGCACCACAGGCAGAGGATTAGCCTAGACAGGTTTATAAAGAGTAATCTCTAATCATAACAAAGTGTATGACTGTCATAGCAATATATTTTTGGCTTTTACCTAACAATACGCATTTAAGATTTCTCTGTATCATTTAAAAATTTATTAATACAAAGATAATTGACTACATATATTTCATAGACACAATTCTAAGAAGTTAACCGTACTCTCCTTCCACCCTCAATCCCCCCTTCTTCCTTCCTTTCTTTTCAATCCCTTTAATTTTTGCAATAACATAATTTCAATTTGCTTAATGCACCCACTAACCATAATGTTCAACAACTAAAAAGTAGAAAGACTACTGTTCAGCAGCAGGGGCTAAAAACAATTATCAAATCATAAGATATCAGTTTTATTGTTATAGCTTTTTGTAATCTACATTAATTACCACATATAAGAGAAAAAATATAATTTTTTGTCACTGGCTTATTTCACTGAGTATAATGCTCTCCAGTTGCATCCATTTTGATGCAAAATACAGGATTTCATTTTTTAAAGGCTGTGTAATACTCTAATTTGTATATATACCACATTTCTTTTATCCAATCATCATTGATGAATATCTGCATTAATTCCATATCTTGGCTATGGTAAATTAAGCTACAGTAAACATAGGGGTACAGATACTCTTTCATAGGCCGATTTCATTTGGATGAATTCCCAGGAGTGGGATGGCTGGCTCATATGATAGATCTATATTCAGATTTTTGAGAAATCTCCATACTTTCTTCCATAATTGTTGTACTAGTTTACATTGCAACAGCAGGATTTTAGGTTATATTTTCTTCCACCACAAAAACAAAGCCAGAGGCATAAAAAATAGATTTTAACACATATTAAAGGTACTGGCACAAAGAGACACATAAACTGACATAAACTGATGGAATAGAATAGAGAACCAAAAAATTAATCTACACAAATACAACCAACTAATCTTTGACAAACCAGCTGAAATCACTCCCTGGAGAAATGAAGTTCTGTTCAAAATATGGCATTAGGAAAATTAGATCTGTGAGTGTAGTGTGAAATAAGACCCATATCTTACACCTTATACAAAATTGACTCTAAGTGCATCCAGCATTTAAATCCATGGCCTCATGTCATCAAATTACTAGAGAAAAACTTGGAGGAACCCCTGCAAGACATAGATGTAGGCAAAACAAAAAAAAAATAAGCAAATGCAATTACATCAAGCTAAGAAGCTCTTCACAGCAAAGGAAACACTCAAAGTAAAGACACAACTGATGAAACAGGAGAAAATATTTGCAAACTTTGCATCAATAAAGGATTAATATCCAGGATCTATAAAGAGCTCAAGAAACTCAATAACAACAAAACAAGCAATTCAGTTAAGAAATGAGTACAGGGACATGAAGAGATATTTCTCAAAGGATGAAGTGGCCAAAAGAAACATGAAAAATGTTCAGAATCACTAGCCATTAGGGAAATGCAAATAAATATAATAATCAGAATGAGACTTCACTCACTTCACCCCAGTAAGAATCATTCACCCAAAAAATCAACAAATAATAAAATCTGGTGAGGATTGGAGGAAAATGTACCTTAATGCAGTGTTGGTGGGAATGTAACTATTACAAACATTATGGAAGACAGAATGGAGATTCTTCAGACACCTGTAAATGTATCTACCATATGCAGCTTTGTTTGTTGTTTGCTTAAGATATCTTCGGCTATTTGGAGTCTCTTATATTTCCATATGAATTTTAGCATCATTTTTTAAGAAGATCTGAGAAGAATGTCCTTGGTATTTTCATTGGTATTACACTGAATCTGTAAATTCCTTTGGGTAGTATCAATATTTTGATGATATTAATCCTTTCAATCCAGAAATATGGAAGATTTTTAATTTTTTTTTCATTTTTTATAATTTATTTCCTTAATGTTTTATAAATTTCATTATAGAGATCTTTCACATACTTGGTTAAGTTTTATTCCAAGGTATATAAATTTTTGTAGCTGTTCCAAGTGGCATTGATACAACAAGTTCTTTCTCAGCCATGACGTTTATGTGTACAATGCTATTGACTTTTCCAAAAAATATTTATTTGAAAAATTTACAGAGAGGCAGAGCAGAAAGAGAGAGATGTCTTCTACCCACTGGTTCACTCCTCAGATGACTGCAACAACTGGAGTTGAGCTGATCTGAAGCCAGGAGACAGGAGCTGCTTCTGGGACTCTCACACGAGTGCAGAGGTCCAAGCACCTAGGCCATCTTCCGTGCTATCCCAGGCCATAGCAGAGAGCTGTATTGGAAGTGAAGCAGCCAGAGTGTCTTGGCTTTCCATGCCTGAGATAGTCTCATGGGCTTTTTAGCCAGATTCGAATGCCTTAAGGGGTGATTCTGAGACCAGTGTGCTGTTTAGGACATCTGCCCTTCTATGAGTCGGCTGTGTATCCCGCTTCCCATGTTGGATCGTTCTCTCCCTTTTTTATTCTATCAGTTAGTATTAGCAGACACTAGTCTTGTTTGTGTGATCCCTTTGACTCTTAGACCTATCATTATCATATATCATTATGATCAATTGTGAACTGAAATTATTCACTTGGACTAGTGAGATGGCATTGGTACATGCCACCTTGATGGGATTGTATTGGAATCCCCTGGCACATTTCTAACTCTACCATTTGGGGCACGTCTGACTGAGCATTTTTAATTTATTTATTTGAAGGCAGAGTTACAGAAAGCCAGAGGCAGAGAGAGAGAGAAAGATAGAGAAAGTTATTCTATCCACTGGTTCACTTCCCAGATGTCTGCAACTGCCAGAGCTGCACCTATCCAAAGCCAGGAGCCAGGAGCTTCTTCTGGGTCTCCCACATGGGTGCAGGGTCACAAGGACTTGAGCCATCTTCTACTGCTTTCCCAGGCCATATCAGAGAGCTAGATCAGAAGTGGAGCAGCTGGGACACAAACTGGTGCCCATGCTTAAGTATCATTTGTCAGGCTGGTCTGGTGGTGACAAACAAATGAAAGCCTTCCTGGGTACAGTAAAAAATCAGGTTGACAGATTTTTCTTTAAAGATTTGGACTATAATTCTCCATTCTCTCCTCACTTGTAAGGTTTTTGATGAAAAACCTGCTGTAATCTAACTTAAGTTCCTTTATAATCTGGCATTTTCTCTTGCATATTTTAGAATCTTGGTGTTTTACTTTTGAAAGATTGACTATAATGTGTCATGGTGAAGATCTTCTCTGATCATCTCTATTTTGGCTTCCTGTACTTGGATATCCATATCTTTGTCCAAATTTGGGAAATTTTCTGCTATCATTTCACTGAATAAGTTTTCTAAGTCACTCTTTGTTCCACACCTTGAAGCATGTATATTTTGTCATTTGATAGTGTCCTGTTGATCCCAAACACTGTTTTCCTTTTTTTCTGATTTTTTTTTCTTCTCTCTTTTTTTTTTTTCTGTCCCACTGATTATACTTTAAGATTCCAGCTGGGATATTCTATCTTTGGCCTCACTGAATCTGTTGTTCAGGTTTTCCATTGTATTTTTTGACATATTATATTCTTCATTATAATATTTCAGTTTGATTTTTCTTAATATTTCTTTAGTGTGATTGCTTCTCTGTGTTTTTTATTACTCTTACAATCAATATTTCAAGTTCCTTTTCTGACATTTCATCAATTTCTTCACCTTCACAGTATAATGTTGAATTATTATTCTGTTCCTTTTGGAGAATCATATTGTCTTCTTGTTCATGTTTCTTATATTTCTATGCTTATTTTCATACAAATGGAGAAATCCTTGTTGATATCTCCTCTGAAGCCTTTGTTCTTGGGAGTGTGCCTCTAGGTGTACAGAGGTGCTTGCTCCTTGGGGCATATACAAAGGTCTGTACTGAGTGGAGCCAGGGAGCTCTGGTCAGCATTTATGGATGGGGCAAAAGTCCAGGGTGATACCTACATTACGTGTATAGCTCTCCTCCACAGTGAGTTGGGGAGAGGAGATGATTTCCCTGGCTAATGTGATCACTGCCTCCACCTATCTCTGTGCCATGGTGAACCTCTCTATGCCTGCACCCCGCCCCCATTCACTCAGGTACATAAAATGCACAAAGTATCTCTGCACTCTGTAATGTGAGCATGGAGCCCTCTGGGATGTCTGTTCCCAGCACTAAGAGAATTCTGAGCCTCTGAAGTTGGGCTCAATAATTGGCCAAAGATCCAGCCACACCTTACATCCTTACCAGTTTCCTGGCCTATTGCACATTACAGGATTCCCAGAGTCACAGGGGTAGGGCTCCTGCAATCACAGGATGCAGGGATCCACTCTCTGCCCTCTAAACCTCCTTGTCTAAAGAGAAAGCTAACCCATCCTGGAGCCAGGCACTTTGGTGGGAGGAGTAGACAGAAACAATGTGCCCTCCATTCACAGAGTTAAGTGGGCACCCTATCTCTGGCCAGCATATCTGCCTGGACTCAAAATCAGAGGCGACTGCAGATTTCTTCCCTAACCGAAAGCTACCAGAGTTGCACAGACCATCACAGCCTCCAATTACCTTATTCTGGGAAGATTTTGCTTTCTGGATTCGTTGCTGGGTGCTCTGGTGAGAAGAGTGAGAAGCAATATACCCTCCAATCACAGAGTTAAGTGGACACCCTGCCCCTCCCAGCTCTTCTGCCTGGATTCAAAGTCAGTGGGGACTACTATTCTCTTCCCCATACAGTATCACAGGCTTCTGCACAGGCTTCTGCATTTGACTCCCACCTTGCTTGGAGAAGGAGGCCTGCCCACTCACCATTGACTGCAGGAGTCACAGGTGGTATCCCAAGAGCTGCTCTGTGTACAACCCCTGTTGTTCCACAGAACTCTTCTTTTCTTTCCGTGGACTTTTCACTAAACACTTCTCTCCAAATATCTCCTAGGACCTCAGATCTTTCCCCTGTTTTTCTGGTGTTTTTCCATGATCAAAATCAATGCATCCTTTCAGCCATTTTGGAATCTCCCCCTGTGCTTTTTAAATAATCTGGATAGTAGAGTAAAATCATCTAATGAGTCAGGAAATTTAGTATTACCCAAGATGCTGGTGATCTTAACAGAACACACTAAATATTTAATAAGAACCACTGCTAACATGATAAAATTTCATTCTTTCTGTACAGAACAAGCAATACCATTCGGGAACAATAGCTGCACAGTTCACTAGAAGCTCAGATGGACACTTCAGGAAACAGTATTGAGTTGTATCATAAAATTTTGTAACTAGACATAGCATAGTCTGTTCTTAGACCCTTGTCTATCAGTCTGGAGAGTGATAAGGAGAAAAGAATATATGACAAAGCTAGATGAATCAGACTGGCATCTATAAATTAACAAATTGTGAAATCTGAATATTGCAGTAGAGTATGTTTCATTTTGAAGTTAAAGGGAAGTCACTGGAAGGTTTCAATTGGAGTGATCTTAACCAGGTGTGTGATTTAGAAATGTAGACAATGAATAGGGACATAGAGACCAGGTAAGAGGGGATAGCTTCAAAGAAGGTGAGAACTGATGATGTCCTAATATGGTGACCCACATGAATAAAGGTAATTTAGCTATCTGGGTTGATTATATTAGTATCCATCAACTTCCTTATAAGATGATTTTCACTGAAGGGTACACATCCAATCTAGAAACACAAGTGAATATTCATAATGCCAGGATCATTTACAGCCTTGAAAAGCATACTCTGTCTGTTGCCAGATTTTATGAAAAACTATAGAGTTTAGTATACAGGGCATCAAATGCTTTTCTTGTAAGAAGATAGGACTATTTTTCTTTCTGCTGCATTTCCAAAAGAACATCAGTTGTCAGTGTTTGGAGAGGATACAAAGCTCATGTTTCCAGCTGATTTTATGGATGGGTAAAACCCCACCCCATTTGTTTCCTATTCTCTTTCTGGAACTTTATGGGGTGTAACCATAAAGTAATGATTTTCTTATGTGGCTTGTAAACTAACTCTGAAGGTGATTCCAAGAGATTCAACACAGGTTACAGCAATGGCAGCAGTATAAAATGAAGAAGCACATCCTTAAGTGCTTGGTTTGAAGTGGTAACACCCATTAGAATGTATTTCTTTGGCATGCTTCCCTTATCTTGACCCTCCTTCACTCCAATTTTCTAGGCATTCCATGAGGACTTATTAAGTAATTTATGGTTATGCCTTATGTGAAAGAAAAAGTTAGAGTTATATTAAGGAACTTGTCTCTTCCCTTCCAGCAAAAATCAGATAAGTTTCAGTCTGGAGGGCTTCTGACAACCTTTGTATCCCTGATGGACACACAGCAGGCTTGTGGCTCATTTGCACACCCAGGACAGAATAACGCAGGGGAAGCAACCACCAAGGACCTGGAAGTGCTAAGGGCAAAACAAACAAACAAAAATAGTACCAGGGAAAATCCTGGAGCACTGTGAGAAACATGAAATATATGCTGACCACATATGTGCATGTCTATTCTGTAAAAAAGAAGCAGTCTCGATTCCTTGAAGAAGAAACTTAAGGAAATGAGACAACTTTTATTGAATTGTGCAGTGACTATCCACAGAGGTAGTAAATCTGGTAGAGTTCTAAGCCCTTGCATCCTTTCCCATGCAGACATATAACAATGAAAATGTTTGTTCTTCCTCCTGGTCTGAGAAGCTCCCAGTCACTTTTTAAACTTTTGTTCTCCCACACATCCAAAACAGGTGCAAGAATTATCAACATCACTATTCTATTTCCTTCTAAATGCCGTATGCTTCCACTTCCATCAAGGAAGTGCTAACTGTAAGCAAAAGGATTACTTCTTCATCCAAACTACAAGAAGCACAGTAATTCTGGTACTGCAAAAATAATGACATCTCGATTTTTCTCTCAAAATGTACTGCCTACATTCCAACCCTTATTATTGCAAGCACCAATCTAAACTTCTGGATTTTTTTAATGGATTCTGGTCTTGAACTATTCCCTGCTTCATTAGGTAAGAGCACAAACCTGTGTGCTGTGAAAGCACTGTATCTTCTAGAGTCTATGGGTATCCACCAGAACTAATGTATAAACACTCTTAGGACAGTTTTCTGTGCCTAAAAGCCTACAGTCAGCCATAGCCCCTTTCTACGCTCATGAGAGAATTGAGCCTGGCACTAGAAAGTTATTGATAGTAATTATAATGAATTATGCAGAGACTGAGATGAGTGCTGTCAAGAATCAGAATTTTTAAATGTGAAAGCTGGTATACTCCAATGCATATGCATTGGATTAGGGTAAGAAAGCACAGAAGTACAAATTAATATTATATGGTTTAAAACTTTCCAGTAAATGAACCTTTTGTCCAAAACTCCCGTTTACCTTTTTACTTACATGATGAAATGAGATAGTCTATGCTGGGAAGTTGAAAGGAACTAGCCATAAGCAACATTAATAGTCTGCTTGTAATAGAGTAATTTAAATATGGCACTTCTTCAACATACTTTCTAATTTTTATGAGTCAATATTTATTTCTTAGCACAGAAACTATTTTCTTGTCACCTTTGTAAGTTTGAGATGAAATCCCCCAAAGAATGTAAAAATATAAACATAACACAAACAAGTGTTCTTGCCATTGCCCTCATTTCCCTGATGGCAAATCTAAGGAAGAGTGATAACAAGGAGTACTCTAAAATGCAAGACTACATATGTGCAAGGCAGAATATTATCTTCCTTCAAGAGCTTAGAGAATTAATATTAAAAAACCAGGATGCTTGTAAGATGAGCAAGGCAGACAATTCTGAGGCAAATTCATGAGACAAAGCACACCAGATTAGATGTTTGCAAAATGGCAATGCCTCAATTAAAAAAGGTATGTGTTATAATGGCATATTTTGTTTTTAAAAACGCTATTTGCTATGGAAGTCAGCAAAGATTTCTCCTTCTCTACCTCTCATTGGTGGATAAGCAAAAGTTATTCAGGGAGTCTGATTTCCTCTGGTGTGACATTGCCGGTCAGAGGGTTTTAGAGAGGATGCATGAACAGAATATAAATATTTGAACTCTAATGTCAAACTGTCTGGGTTTGAACTTGGCTCCAGCACTGACTAGTCCTAAGGTAAAGGAAAGCCACTTAACCCATTTGGACCTCAGTTTCCTCAACTGAGGATAATAATAGTATCTACTTTGTACAACTGTCATAATGAATAAATAATAATCATAAATAAGGCAATTAAAAGCATGAGTAACATATAGGAAATCATTGGCATATACATGCATATATATTTATTAATTCATGCACGTATGGATGTATATGAGCTACTGTAGTGCAATTAGTAGAGACGCTTCTCTGTCTACAGAAGCTTTTCCATGTATCAAAAACTTGAAAGTGGGCTGGCGCCGCTGCTCAATAGGCTAATCCTCCGCCTGCGGTGCCAGCACACCAGGTTTTAGTCCCGGTCGAGGCTTCAGATTCTCTCCCAGTCACTCTTCTTCCTGTACAGCTCTGTTCTGTGGCCCGAGGGTGCAGTGGAGGATGGCCCAAGTCCTTGGGCCCTGCACCCACATGGGATACCAGGAGAAGGACCTGGCTCCTGGCTTTGGATCAGCGCGGTGCACCGGCTGCAGCCCACAGGCCGCAGCGGACATTGGGGCGTGGACCAACGGAAAAGGAAGACCTTTCTCTCTGTCTCTCTCTCTCACTGTCTACTCTGCCTGTCAAAAAAAAAAAAAAAAAAAAAAAAAGAACTTGAAATTGGCCCAACAAAAGGAATATGTGTTCTTGAGAATATCTGAAAAATACAGACTAAATCTTAGGGCTATTTCCCCATATTTCCTTTAGTTACTATAGTTACTGTTTTTCTGGTCCAATGCTAAGGAGACAAACCTTTTCTTCATCCAAGACACAATTTTTTAAAAAAGCTGCTTATCCCCTAGAATTTTCTAACCTAGGTATCACTGTACCTAGCTAGTTGGTAAACCACAGGCTGCATTTCAGATGATAGACTGTACTTGGACTTCTGATGTGTCATTTTCAGAATTCTTAGGACATTCAGACACAGATGGTGACATTTTATCTGACAAATATTGATCATTTTCTGGTATTTATAGATCTTTCTAAAAGTAAATATCTTTTATTTCCATTCACTTATTTTTTGAAAGTTCAGTAGAATTTATTAAAGACCAATTAAGATTCTGTCATTGATGGGTTCTAAAAATAACATAGATGAAACACGTGGACTCTACCCTACCTGAGATATAAGTATAGTAATATTACAGTGCAATGATCCCTAAAGTGTGTTACTATGCTCCTTAGATACCAATCCTTGGCTACCTGGAAAATAATGTTATATCTCTATATTAGGTAATACATAGAATTTTTTCAAGTGGAATAGTGAACAACTGCAAAATTTTTAAACTAGAATAGTTCTTAATAATTGACTTCAGAATATATATGATATGAATCAAGACCTGAAGGAAAAATCAGTTGTCACATTGTTTAGAATGCTAGTTATTATTTACTATAGGACTTAAGAATTATTAATTATTTTCTATAAGTTTCCTAGACTTTGCATTTATGTGATGAACACAAACTTCCTTATATTGTGGATGTTGCTTCTGAAAAGATGATGATTACAAGCACATCTCCACTGCCCTACCATATGCAGTTCTCACTAGGAACGTCTGGTCCTGAGACAATTCTGCTTTACTTTAGCTTATGTAATATGTACTTTCTTATTTTCCACTATTCAACTTATTGGTTTGCATTAGTCAATTTTCTCCAGACAAACAAAATGAGTAAAATATTTTTATATAGGTACAGACATATGCTGCTTTATTGCATTTGACTTTATTTCCCTTTTTAGTTATTGTATATTTTTATAAATTGAAATTTTCTGACAGCTGTAAGTTGAGCAAGTGTATTAGTGTGATTTTTCCGACACTATGTGCTCACTGCATACCTATGTGTTGCATGTTGGTGATTATCATATTATTTTAAAGTTTCCTTGAATATTATGTCTGTTACGGTCATCTGTGATCAGTTATCTGTGATGTTACTAATTGTTTTGGGGCACTGCAATCTGAACCCATATAAGACAGTGATCTTAATCAATAAACATTGTGTGTGTTCTGATTGCTCCCTGTCTGGTCCCACACCTCTCTTCCTCTCCTCAAACATTTCTATTGCCTGAGACATACAAACATTAAAATCAGACCAATTAGTAACCCTACAATGACCTCTAAGTATTCAAGTGAAAGGAAAGTCATATGTCTTTCACTTTAAATCAAAACAAAAACTGACTAAGTTCAGTAAGGTAGACAAGTAAAAAACTGAGATAGTCTGGAAGCTAGATCTCTTGCACTGGTTGGCCAAGTTGTTAATGCAAATAACGGTTCTTTAAGGAAATTAAAAGTGCTACTTCAGTGAACACACAGACACCAAGAAAGTGAAATTACGTTATTGGAGATATGAAAAAGTGGTATGGAGATAAGATCAAATCAGTCATAAGATTTCCATAAGCCAATGCCTAATCAAGAGCAAGACTCTTAACTCTCTTCAATTCTATGGAGGATGAGAGAGATGAGGATGGGAAAAGCAAAAAATTTGAAGCTAGTAGAGGTTGCTTTGTGAAGCTTAAAGAAAGATAACATCTCTATAACATCAAAGTGCAAGGAAAAGCAGTAAGTGAGGTAGAAGTTATGGCAAGTTATCCAGGAGATCTAGCTAAGATAATTGATGAAAGTGGCTACACTAAACAACATATTTTTCCATGTAGGTGAAATAGCTTTGTGTTGGAAAAAATGTCATACAGCGCTTCCATAGCTGCAGGGAAGTCAATGGCTGGCCTTAAAGTTTCAAAGGACAGGCAGACTCTTGTTAGTGGCTCATGCAACTGGTGACTGTAAGCTGAAATCAATGCTCATTTACGATTCCAGAAATCCTAAGGCTGTTAAGAATTATACTAAATCTACTCTGTCAGAGGTCTGTATAAGGAACAATAAATCCTGAATGACAGCACATCTGTTTACAAGATGGTTTACCAAATATTTTAAGCCTACTGTTGAGACCTCTGCTCAGTAAAAATGATTTCTTTCAAAATATCATGGCTCATTGACAATGCACTTGTTCATTCAAGGACTCTGATGGAGATGTACAATGCGATTAATGTTGCTTTCATTCCTTGTAACACAGTATCCATTTTCAACCTGTGGGTCAAGGACTAATTTTGACTTGCAAAAGAACTACTTTTATAGTGGTTATAGAGAGTGTGTTCTCTGATGGATCTGGGCACAAAACAAACTGAAAACCTACCACGATGAATCCACTATTCCAGATGCTATTAAGAATATTTGTGTTTCGAGCCGGCGCCGTGGCTCAATAGGCTAATCCTCCACCATGCGGCGCCGGCACACCGGGTTCTAGTCCCGGTCAGGGCGCCGGATTCTGTCCCGGTTGCCCCTCTTCCAGGCCAGCTCTCTGCTATGGCCAGGGAGTGCAGTGGAGGATGGCCCAGGTGCTTGGGCCCTGCACCCCATGGGAGACCAGGAAAAGCACCTGGATCCTGGCTCCTGCCATCGGATCAGCACGGTGCGCCGGCTGCAGCGGCGGCCATTGGAGGGTGAACCAACGGCAAAGGAAGACCTTTCTCTCTGTCTCTCTCTCTCACTGTCCACTCTGCCTGTCAAAAAAAAAAAAAAAAAAAAAAAGAATATTTGTGTTTCATGGAGAAGGTTAAAAAAATAACAATGTTAACAGGAGTTTGGAAGAAGCTGCTTACAGCCTCCTGGATGAAATTGAGGGAAATAGGACATCAGTGGGGGAAATAACTCTAGATTTGGTGGAAATAGCAAGATAAATAGAATAACAAGTGGAATCTCGAGGCTGACCTTGTGGCCCAGTAGGGTAATCTGTCATGAGAGCTGTATCATATATCAGAGCACTGGTACAAATCTCTATTACTCTACTTCTGATTCAACTTTTGATAATGTATCATGAGAGGCAGCTAATGATGGATCAACTGTTTGAGTCTCAACCATGAACCCTGGTCACTCACGTGGAGTCCTAGTCTCCTGTGTTTGACCTGGCCCAGTCCTGGATACTGTTCCAGGTGTTTGGGGAGTGAAGTAGGAGATGGAAGACACTTTTTCTCCATCCCTCTCTATATATAACTCTTCCATTCAAATAGATGAAAATAAATAAATATTTAAAGAAAAAGAAGTGAAACAGGAGAATACAAATGAAATATTACAAATTCATGATAAAAGTTTAACAGGTGAAGTGTTTTTCTTGAGATTCCATGGGTGGTAGGTACCCAAGTATTTGAACCATCCACTAATCATTTCACATCAGATGAGAGCTGGATCAGAAGCAGAGTAGCCAGGACTAGAACCAGCAACCAGCTGGATCAATAGCAGATTAGCCAGGACTAGAACCAGCAACCAAATGGGATGCCAGCATTGCAAGTGGTAATTTAATGCATTGTGCCATAATGCTGGGCCTGACTGACTTCAATTTTGAAAATATTTCTGATGTAGGTAAAATGCTATCAAATACTATCACAAGCTACAGAGAAATATTTCATGAAAGGAAGAGTCAATCACTGTTGCAAACTTTATCACTGTGCCAAGAAATTGCCACGACCACCCCAACCTTCAGTAACTACCACCCAAATCATGTAGTAATCATAAACATGAAGGCAAGACCCTCAACCAACAAAACTATTATGAGTCTCTAAGGGCTCAGATGATAAATAACATCTTGTAGTGATACAATGTTTTTAATTAGGGCAAGTATTTTTTAAACATGTGGTGTTTCATGCCAATTGACTATACTAAGGTATAAACATACCATTTATATCTAGTGGGAAATCAAAATATTCTTGTGACTCACTTTTTTGTGTGTGTGATACTCACTTTATTGTGGTCATCTGGAACTAAGCTTGTAGTTCTTCTGAGGTATGCTTGTATATATAAGAGGACATTCATTATAAAAATTGGCTACATGATTATGGAATCCAAAGGGTCCCATGATATGCTGTTTGCAAGCTGGAGAAAATAAAAGTAAACCTTACTTACTTTTCAAAGAACAACCATATGTACTTGGTACAAAATGGAAAACATGCCAGAGGAAAATAACTATGTCTCTTTTGCTTCCCTGCCTCTGTAAATCAGTGATCTTTTCAGAAGGGGTTATTGTTACTGATGTGGGTGACACAGGGAGTCAGGAAAGGAGAAGGAGTTAAGGGCTGCTAATACTCAAGCCATATGCACTACCCAGATCTCATCATCTGTCACGGCACTTCAACATGGCTCAACATGAAGCTATGCCTTATTTTACATCAGGCACCAAATTCAATAAAACCTTGGACATTACCATGTCCACTGCAGCCCCATATCAAATCTTCTCTCCTATAGATCTTCAATCAGGTCCTGCCCTAAGCACAATCTCTATCCTATAGAAGGATGAGCCCAGCCGGGGTGAGGGCAATTCTCTTTTGAGGTTTTCACACTCACCTCTGAGTCTGTACTATCTTGTGCCTTTCAGTAAATCCTGCTCTTCTGTTCACTTCTACCTATATCTCTCAGTTGTATTCTTCAGTGAGAGAAGACAAAAACCTGGCTAAGTCTAGGTTGGGTTCTCCCTGAGCCCAGCCACAGCTCGCAATATCCACAACATTGTTGGGGATTTTTCTCTGCAACACATTATGCTTCTTGTTCAACCTTTTAAACTAATTTAAATGTATACATACATGCATAATTTCCAAACATAGGTTATGGTATATTTTATATACAGTTCTGACCTTTGTTTTTTATTCACTATAATTTGGAAATCTCTCCCTGAGCTATAGTAAGTTAGAAATAGTCATTATGAAAGGGTATGAGGCTGGTATATGGAGGTCATTGAGTGGTGTCTATATACTTATATTATATAGTGTTGATTTCTGTGGTTTTATAGTAAGAATTGCTGTCTGTTTATCTTCTTTATCTTTGTCTTAGCTATAGAAAGTCCTATATTTCTATGAGAGCCAATTTTTCAATTTTCACACACCCTCATATAATCCTAGTACCTGCTAATACTAACCAATAGAATAAATAAAGGGGAGAATGATCCAACATGGGAAGCAAGATACTCAGCAGACTCATAGAATGGCGGATGTCCTAAACAGCACTCTGGCCTCAGAATCAGCCCTAAAGGCATTCCGATCTGGCTGAAAAGCCCATGAGAGTATTTCAGGCATGGAAAGCCAAGAGACTCTGGCAAAAAAAAAAAAAAAAACAAACAAACAAACAAAAAAAAAACAACAAAAAACAAACCACCTAAATGAAAGATCTCTGTGAGTGAGATCCCAGTGGAAAGAACAGGTCTTCAAAGAAGGAGGTACCTTTCTCTGAAGGGAGGAGAGAACCTCCACTTTGACTATGACCTTGTCTAAACAAGATAAGAGTCGGAGAACTCAAGGGGCTTCCATAGCCTTGGAAACTCATGACTGGTGCATAGGGAGATTACTGATGCCATAAACAGGAGTGTCAATTTGTAAAGTCAACAACAGGAGTCACTGTGCACTTACTCCTCATGTAGGATCTCTGTCCTTAATGTGCTGTACATTGAGACTTAATGCTATAACGAGTACTCAAACAATATTTTTCACTTTGTGTTTCTATGGGGGTGCAAACTGTTGAAATCTTTACTTAATGTATACTAAATTGTTCTTCTGTAAAAAAAAAAAATGAAGAAGAAATTATCAATTCCCAACTTGACTCTCACTGGGATTAAACATGACAATAGGTCTGATCTGATTTCATCATCATTTAAAAAATCATCTATTATTTTTCACTTTATGTTTCTGTGTGGGAGCAAACTGTTGAAATCTTTACTTAATATGCTAAACTGATCTTCTGTATATAAAGAGAATCAAAAATGAATCCTCATGTGAGTGGAAGGGGAGAGGGAGTTTGAAAGTCAAGGGCTGCGGGTGGGAGGGATGTTATCGGGGGGAAGCCATTGTAATCCATAAGCCGTACTTTGGAAATTTATATTCATTAAATAAAAGTTAAAAAAAAAACTAAGAAATTATTTGGAGGTTACATATAATTTAGATTATTATTTAGATTTTGTACTTCAGAAATGTATTGAACAGTCACAGTATAATTTTTAGAAATACTTTAATTTCTATTACTGATACTTTATTTTTATTGAAAAACTCTCAGACATTAAAAATCATTATACCTGGTTATTTTACATTAATTGATACTACTGCTAGCCCTTGAAAAGCATGGGTTTGAAGTGCATGGATCCACTTATATCTGGTTGTTTCTTTTCATTTACAGGAGGTGGGGATTTGTGGCAATTTGAAAAAACTTTCAGAGAACTCTATTGCTTAGAAATTTTGAAAAAAAAAAAAAAAACTTTAAGAAACAGATATGTCTGGCATGTACAAAATACTAGTAGACAATAGTCTATTTTATCACTTAGTTACATAATATATACATAAATCTATTATAAAAAGTTAAAATTCACCAAAACCTATGTACACATTTACAGATCGTTTGTCATTCGAAATGGAAAAACACAGACCATCACAGGATGCAATACAAAATCATGACTACATAAAGCTAACTAGTACATACCGTATTACTGTAATAATTTTATAACCACCTCCTGCTGCTATTGAGGAAAGCTCAAATGTTGCCAAGAATCCACTTAAAATGCGCGAGCAGTTCATCTATTCAGTAAATTGCCTAATCCAATAAAAAATTATCTTTTGTAGTTCTTGCATATTTTTCTCCGTGGTAATATATATAGTATTGAAAATTTCTGTCAATCAGCTATTTAAATTACCAGTAGGGGTTCTAGCCAAAAGCAGGATATTGGGATTTAAGTCTTGAAGAATAAAAATTATGTGTACCAGAGTCTGTGTTTACCCTAGTGTTAAAGTCTGATAAGACACCCTTGTTTCACGTGTGGAATAGCTGGTTTCAATTGCTAGCTCTGACTCCTGACTCCAGCTTCCGGCCCATGCAGACCTTGAGAAACAGCAAATGATAGTTCCAGTAACTGGGTCCCTGAAACCTTGATGGCACACCTGGATTGAGTTCCTGTCCCTTCTGGCTTCTGCCCAATTTATTCCAGCCCATTGGCATTTGGGAAGTGACCCTGTGCATAAGAGCACTCTCTCCCTCTCTCTCCCCTCCCCCATCTCTTTCTAAATAAATCAATATTTAAATTTCTGTGCAAATTTTCAAAAGAAGAGAATGTTAATATGTCAACCCCAACTTTATTCAAAGATCAGCTGTATTTCACTCATATTATTTCTTAAGTTTTTTAAGGTCATATTTGATTTGCTTGCTCTGAATATAAAGACTAGTAACAATTTACCTGTATTTAAAAATCCACTGGGGGGCCAGCGCCATGGCACAGTAGATTAATCCTCCACCTGCGGCTCCGGCATCCCATATGAGCGTTGGGTTCTATCCCGGCTGCCCCTCTTCCCATCCAGCTCTCTGCTGTGGCCTGGGAAGGCAATGGAGGATGGCCCAAGTGCTTGGGCCCCTGCACCTGCATGGGAGACCTGGAGGAGGCACCTGGCTCCTGGCTTTGGATTGGCGCAGCTCCAACTGTTGTGGCCATTTGGGGAGTGAACCAACTGAAGGAAGACCTTTCTCTCTGTCTCTCTCTCTCACTGTCTGTAACTCTCTACCTGTCAAATAAATAAATAAAATATTTAAAAATAATCCACTTGTTACTCATTTTTTTTAAACTTTTATTTAATGCATATAAATTTCCAAAGTACGACTTATGGATTACAATGGCTTCCCCCCCATACCGTCCCTCCCACCCACAACCCTCCCCTTTCCCACTCCCTCTCCCCTTCCATTCACATCAAGATTCATTTTCGATTATCTTAATATACAGAAGATCAGCTTAGTATACATCAAGTATGGATTTCAACAGTTTGCTCCCACACAGAAACATAAAGTGAAAAATAATAGATGATTTTTTTAAATGATGATGAAATCAGAGCAGACCTATTGTCATGTTTAATCCCAGTGAGAGTCAAGTTGGGAATTGATAATTTCTTTTTTTTTTTTTTTTACAGAGGATCAGTTTACTATGCATCAAGTAAGGATTTCAACAGTTTGCACCCCCATAGAAACACAAAGTGAAAAATATTGTTTGAGTACTCGTTATAGCATTAAATCTCAATGTACAGCACATTAAGGACAGAGATCCTACATGAGGAGTAAGTGCACAGTGACTCCTGTTGTTGACTTTACCAATTGACACTCCTGTCTATGGCATCAGTAATCTCCCTATGCTCCAGTCATGAGTTTCCAAGGCTATGGAAGCCCTCTGAGTTCTCCGACTCTTATCTTGTTTAGACAAGGTCATAGTCAAAGTGGAGGTTCTCTCCTCCCTTCAGAGAAAGGTACCTCCTTCTTTGAAGACCTGTTCTTTCCACTGGGATCTCACTCACAGAGATCTTTTGCCAGAGTGTCTTGGCTTTCCATGCCTGAAATACTCTCATGAGCTTTTCAGCCAGCTCCGAATGCCTTTAGGGCTGATTCTGAGGCCAGAGTGCTATTTAGGACATCTGCCATTCTATGAGTCTGCTGAGTATCTCACTTCCCATGTTGGATCACTCTCCCCTTTATTTACTCCATTGGTTAGCGTTAGCAGGTACTAGACTTGTCTATGTGCTCCCTTTGACTCCCAGTCCCTCCACCATGACCAACTGTGAACTGAAACTGATCACCTGGAACAGTGAGATTGCATTGGTACATGCCACCTCGATGGGATTGAATTTGTTTATTTTATTTTAAGGGGAGAAAGAGAGAGTGCTGCTACACTCCTCAAATGCCCTCAATAGCTGAGATAGGCCAGACTGAACCTGGGAACAAGAAACGCAATCTGAATAGTCCACCTCAGTGGCTGGGACAACACTTGTTGAGCTACTGTCTCCCAGGGTACACATTAATAGGAAACTAGAATTAAGCACAGAGGGAGCCTGAGATCCTTGTCACTCTGTTAATGTTTTTATTTCAGGTTTTCTGGATTTTATAAATACATAGTTATGTCATCTGCAAAAATAAAAATTTGACTTTTTTGAAAATTTTTCCTTTATATTTCTTGTCATTACTCTGCCTGGGTCACCAGTGGAATTTTCAGAAAAATATTGAACTTCAAAGAATACTATTTAGACCCTTAGCTTTATATATTTATATATTTATTGGGGACAATATCTATCAGTTTCTCCAAATGTAGAATATGGAGGAACAATGTTCCTATATTTAATCTTCAAACAATCTTCTTTCTTAGATGCTTTTTTTCCCCACATAACTCATCTTGCATATGTGCTACAAGGGAGAGGGAAATAAAAAACAAATTTGTCTCATTTACTCAACCAGTTTTGCCACTCCAGACTACCTTAATAGAGCTTGCCTATTATTTTAGGTAATTTAGTGTAACTCCCTTTTAAAGTAAGGGTAGGTGATGAACTACAAGGAAAAGAAAACAGAATTCTTAGTTTGAGGTCTCAAGTCATTGCTACAAGTAAATATTTTATATATCATTCCATTTCAAAGAGTTAAAGAGTTAATATGAGCAGATCATGTTCAAATAATAAATCAAAAGCAAGGTCAAGGTTTGGGTTAGGAGGCAGAAAGCAGCGAGAGAGTGAGGTTTCTGAGCAGGGGAGTACTGCAGAGTCAAGCACCTGCTGTTCAGTCTTCAGTGCTGGGCTGGGGTACGGGTCAACCTGCCTCAGAGCGTGAAGTGATCCTTTAAACAACATGAAAGCTATTATTTCCTCAGCGGCTGAAGAATTTCAAGAAATGTCAATTTGGACCAGAGGTGGACACTGGCAAAATGAGAACTACAATGAAAACACCACAAATAAAGAGGAGAGGAAAGTCAGAGCCCATAAAAAAAGCTTGAATTGAGTGACATATAAAGGAAATATTGAGCTCTTCTGGTTTTCCTCTTTGTATCTGGAAAGTGGACACAGGAACTTACAAAGGAAGGAGGATGATATTTGGAATAGAAGATCAACTGATCAATTGATCAACCTGATCAACTTCCAGGTCCCCCTCCAAAAGGCCATGATGCTATGGGACATGTAGTTTGATCCCTCCAAGCCTTATTTTTCAGAGAAGTAAGCACTTATAAGTTAATGTAAGGCATGATATATAATTATGACTAAAGTATTCTACATTTTTGGTCATTTTCTTTCTATCTCATGATAGATAATCACTATATGAATCTACTACTTTTGAGAAATAAAAGATTGGCAAAACAGGTGGCATTGTTCCAGAGGCTGTAACCAGTGGGAAGGGTGACTCTCAATAAATAGGCAGTGGCAGAGTCTTCTGAGTTCTTATGAGTTATACCAAAGATTTTTAAAACTTCTATTCCATATAATGTTAACAAGATTTTTAAAAAGTCTTTAATTGTTTTATATGTTTCCTAAGCTCCTGTTTTCAGATCTCACAGGCTGTTTATACAAAACAGGGTTACCTTTGCCATTATCAGCCCAAATATTTGGATGGTGGGAAGTTCACTCTACTACAAATTTCCTTTCCCCTGGGAAATCCTGTAGGAATAGTTCATTTTTTCCAATTCTATCTTGTGGTTGTTTTTAATTCTGCAGTATATTCCATTAATGGTTCTAGGAATATAACAGCTACCTCTCACTTCATATTTGACTTCTGACAGCTCTGTTTCTGCTTACTGTTATATTACAAAGGCAACCACACTTATCACCCCAAGTGCAAATAATACTAGGTTTTATTATGTTTTCAAACTTACTGGTTGATTTTATGTAAAAAATAATCAGCCTAGAGAAATAATCTCCAACCTGCTCTTAGGTATGACCAGATTTGAAAATCTATAGATCTGGATCTCAAATTGCTCCTCAGACACCACCATATTCAGGTTTGTGCCTTTCAGTCCAGGAGCACACAGCTTTGTTTGTAGTACACTGAGAAAGCAGTTTCCAGTGAAATTGTTCTACAGAAGTATGGATTTTGCTCTAAGATGAAGCAGAATATTATGTATGTTTTCATACATAACAATTATCTGTGGTGACCAATATACTACTGTGTACATTCTTCTCTATATCTCTTTGTAAATGTGCATATCTTCTTTGCCATATTTATCAAAATTCATGGATGCTGTATAGATGATTTTTAAATATCAGATGTACAATGTTGCTGTAATTGGGAAAGTAAAATTTTCTTTTCATAAATGTTAGAAATGTACTCCATGGATCCCAAAGTCCAGAAACCAAGAATACAAAATATTGCACAGGAACTTTCAAAATTTTCCAGAAGTATAATAACATTTTCATTATTATTTGAGTAAAGCAAGTTACATACCAATTCTCTGTGTGTGCCTGAAAGGTTAACTTTGCATGAAAGTTACCCTATTTCGAAGGTCATTATTTTTAATACTCTTAATCTTTACCTCATTTTATATGTAATGAAGTCTAGAGACATTTAGATAATTATTATTTTAGGGACAATTATTTACAAGACAAAAATCTCACTGCATAAAGATCGTGGTAGTTTATATTTCTAAATATAACTAGCCTTTAGTATTATGACCACCCAACATATATCCCCTGAAAGATAGCAATTGAAAGCTTTTTCTTGTAAGCCTTCTTTTTTGAAATCAGGGTGAAATATCACCAGGGATCTTCTTCAGATCTCTTCCTTAGAAGATAATTTGACACATGCCACATTTTGGGAAGCATTACTCTCTTCTTTCATATCCCAGAGGGGAAAAAAGCGATTGAAAATATTATGACTAACCTCATCCAAAATACTCCAGTTTAATTTTCATTCACCCACTGCTAAACTGTAGATAGTCAAGCTTAAAAAAGCAGATATAACAAATATTTATTGAGCAATTTCTTTTTTTTTTAGGGACTCTTTTAGGAACCCATTGTACAGAGAATAACAAGATGAAAGCTAGCTGTTCAGGGCTTATATTTAGAATATTGTCCTTCATAACATCAAGTAACTTTAGATAAAATTCTACATTTCTACATTATATAGAATAATGTGCTTTTATAAAACATATTCCTTAAAATAATGATGTATATGAGGATAATTTATTTCAGAAATATTTCTACAACATTTATTTTCTACCATTGAACAGAAAATAATGAAAAAATCTGGAAAACATCATGCTGAGTGAATTAAGCCAGTCCCAAAGGGACAAATATCATATGTTCTCCCTGATCGGTGACAAATAACCAACCACAAAAAAGCAAACCTGCTGAAGTGAAAGGGACACTATGAGAAACAGTGACTTGATCAGCCCTTGTCCTTACTGTTGATGTATAATTTAATACTTTATCCCTTTTAGTAATTTTTTGTTGTTCTAGTTAATACTATTGGTTGAACTCTGTAATCAACACACATTTATTCTTAGGTGCCGAAATTTAACTTAAAAGTGATCCCTGTTAAATATGAGTGGGAATAAGAAAGGGAGGAAATGTACAATTTGGGACATGCTCAGTCGGACTTGCCCCAAATGGTGGAGTTAGAAATGTGCCAGGGGATTCCAATACAATCCCATCAAGGTGGCATGTACAAATGCCATCTCACTAGTCCAAGTGATCAATTTCAATTCACAGTTCATCACATTGATAGGTCTAAGAGTCAAAGGGATCACACAAACAAGACTAGTATATGCTAATACTAACTGATACAATCAAAAAGGGAGAGAACGATCCAACATGGGAAGTGGGATACACAGCAGACTCGTAGAATGGCAGATGTCCTAAACAGCACTCTGGCCTCAGAATCAGCCCTTAAGTCACTCGGATCTGGCTGAAGAGCCCATGAGAGTATTTTAGGCATGGAAAGCCAAGACACTCTGGCAAAAAAAAGAGGACTTAAATGAAAGGTCTCTGAGAGTGAGATCCCAGTAGAAAGAACAGGCCATCCAAGAAGGAGGTACCTTTCTCTGAAGGGAGGAGAGAACTTCCACTTTGACTATGACCTTGTCTAAATAAGATCTAAGTCAGCAAACTCAAGAGGCTTCCATAGCCTTGGAAACTCATGACTAGAGCCTAGGGAGATTTCTGATGCCATAAACAAGAGTGTCAAATTGTTAAGTCTACAACAGGAGTCACTGTGTACTTACTCCTTATGTGGGATCTCTGTCCTTAATGTGTTGTCCAATGTGAAGTAATAGTATAACTAGTACTGAAACAATATTTTACACTTTATGTTCTGTGTGGGTGCAAACTGTTGAAATCTTTACTTAATATATACTGAATCGATCTTCTGTATATAAAGATAATTGAAAATAAATCTTGATGTGAATGGAATGGGAGAGGGAGCAGGAGATGGGAGGGGTGCAAGTGGGAGGGAAGTTATGGGCGGGAAAAGCTATTGTAATCAATAAACTGTACTTTCGAAAATTATATTTACTAAATAAAAGTTTTAAAAAAAGAAAAATGTTAACTATGTATAAAATAACATGGCACCTAGAAGCCATAAACAGAAATAGTAACAGATTATACAAAATTATTATAAAATTCAAAAACCATGTACAGGATACAAGTCACGGTGAAAATATGTACCATAAAACTGTGTTACCAAAGGTTGCAATCACTGTGGAAAGCTATATGGTTTTCCTGAATAAAGAAAGTATAGAATTATGACACCAAAATTACACTTAGGTATATATCTAAAAGAATTGACAGCAGAGACTCCAGCTGAAATTTATACAATCATGTTGACAGCGCATTATTCACGGAGTCAGAAGGTAGAAGGACCCCAAATGTCCTTCAGTGGATGAATGGATAAAGCAATAACTGTATATACCTACTGTGGAATATTACTCAGTCTTATAAAAATAAAATAATAATAGTAATAAAAAGAATTTTCAATGAGTTCATGGAAAACACGTATTTTGAAAAAAAGACTAGGTATGGACTGCAAAAATTTTTTATGATAAAATAAATTCATCTTTCAATGCTATTTTCTGTAGCATTTTTAATGTAGCCTCAGACATGCTATAACATGGATGAAACTTGAGTGCCATATCTTATTGAAATAGCATAGACATTGGGGCCAGTGCCCTGGTGCAGTAGGTTAATCCTCCGTCTTTGGCGCCAGCATCCTATATAGTCTTAGCTGTTCCTCTTCCAATCCAACTCTCTGCTGTGGCCTGGAAAAGCAGTAGAAGATGGCCCAAGTCTTTGGGCCCCTGTACTCATATGGGAGGCCTGGAAGAAGCTCCTAACTCCTGACTTCAGATCAGCGCAGCTCCGGCCTTTGCAGCCATTTGGGGAGTGAACCAACGGAAGGAAGACCTTTCTCTTTGTCTCTCCCTCTCACTGTCTGTAACTCTACCTCTCAAATAAAATAAAATCAAATAAAATAAGAAAAAGAAAAAGAAACAAATAACATAGACCTGAGAAATGGTATAATACACAGACATGAGGTGTCTAGAGAAATTAAATTCAGACTGAAAAAATAAAATGGTGGTTACTAGGAATTGGGGGGAGAGAAGGGATGGAGACATATTGAAAAAGTACAGAGTTTCAAGTTAGAATGAATAAATTTTTATAGAGATGTTTAAGGGTGATGGATGCATAGCAATCTGAATGTAGTTGATGTCTCTGACCAAACACAGTAAATAAGGTTTAGATGGTCAACTTTATGTAATGTATATTTTATTGCTATGATTTAGAAAGTGAATGTAAGGTGAGCAACTACATGAGGTTTTGAGTAAGGAGCGGGGAGAAAGGGGACTTTAGTGAAAAGAGAATGGAAAGTCAAAAGAGGTCGATTTTGTTTACCACGAAAGAATCCAACATCTTTGTAAAATGCAGAGCACAGAGTGATGCTGACAGAGAAGAGGAAGAATAAACAGAAGTAACTATAGGAACAGAGTCTTTGGGGGTGCAAAACAGGAAAAAATAAACCAAATTATTTGGAGAAGCATAAATATAGCACAAATGAAGTAACAATATGAAAGTAATGACATGAAAGTCAATATAGCATGCCCAACTGGATGTGGTCAGAAAGGAACATAAGGACTTCTGTGCTGGAGGCCCTGTCTCTTGATCTCAATATTAATGATATTTTCTATAAAATTATTTGTGTGTACTTTATAATTATTTAATGCATGTTTGATTATATAATATTAAAATTTAAAAAATAGGAAAAACTGAATTAATATATCTAAAGCATATAGAGTACATACATATCACCAGGAAAAACATGAACAGTACATAGTTAATTCATAGAAGAAATCCAGCAGGTCACTAAACATAGAAAATGATGCTCAACCTCACAAATCATTTCAAAGGCCAATTACAACAAACAAAATTGTTTTTTAAGTTAGTGCAATTTTTTTGAAAAAAATGATACTCTTCCAGATGGTAAAAATGTAGGGACATAAACATGTTTTAAACATTAGATGAGAACGCTATGCAAATTGTACTTGAGCAAAACTTGTTACCAAGCAATTCCATTTATTCCACTGGGAAGGAATTAAGCAATTATGTCATACATGTACAAGGCTTTCACTGCAAAAGTATTTATAATGGCAAAATTGAAAACAATGCAAAAGATAAACTAAATTTTCAAAACAGTACATGGTTATTTAAATGGTGGCATAAGCATTTCATGGAATATTATGAAATCAGAAAAAATATACTATTTATTGAGTATTGACATGGAGAAATGTTCATGACATTAAATGAAATATCTTTGCTAGGCCTAATCATATTTTAATTTAAAAAATTGTATGTATATATGCAAACATTTGTGTATGCAGCATAAAGACATGGGTAGGAAAACAATAACCGAGCCAGCAAACTACTACTTGTCACTTAAAGGGAATTATTACAGGGGTAGAGCATTCATTCCCATCCCAAATTTGTGTATTACCTATCTATTATCTAATCTACCTAATACATGCCTTAATTTATTTATGGGAGGGCATGGGCAAATTTTTGTTCCTTCTCGTGTTGCTTAACATATTTCAAGTATATTGAAATGAAAAGCAGCACTGCAATTTATCTTTTCCTTCATATTATGAGAAAAACTAACATTATCATTTTTGTAGAATCCCATTTCTAATTTTAATTTAGATTTACTGTTTTCCTAATGCTTTTTATATTACTTTTTCTTCTGAAGTGAAACATAGAACCCAAAGTTCTTTCTCATTTTTTGAAATGTAGGGTTAATTTTAATATCCAAGATTAAGAGGAATTCATTAAAGTAAATAACTATGTTTCTTAAGTGTCTAAGAGGATTGCATATCTAATTCTAGTTAAGGTAGTAAATGACCTATACACAAACATTTGTCTTGATTTTATTCTGAAAGATGCTAATTGTACTGGTTGCTTTGGTGCAGATGATAACTAATATTTATAAATGGCAAAACAAAATAATGACCAAATAAAACATTGCAATCAGAAATGACAAGTAATTTACCTCTGAGACTTTTGTGCGTTTAAAATTTTTCTTGTGCTGTGCCTTGCGTGCTTCCTTGAATTACAGAATATAATTATGACTTGAAACTCTGGTTTTTAAATCACCTGCTGACTATTTATTTGAGGATAATGCTATTAAAATTAGAAGTGAATTTTCAAAATTTCTTTAAGCTTGCCTATATTCATGATTAAATCACCCATTTTGATGATTGGTTCAGTGAAGAAAAACAAGATGCTGATTTGATTACTAAATCAATTTAACTCCACTGATAGTTGCTGTCATCCACTGACTTGCCTTCAGGTTATTAGAGTGCTACTTAGTAGCCTCAGACACACACTGTGGCCTGATTTTGTCAATGCAGCTTCACTATTTCTGAATCTACTTAGAATTTTGTAGAACTAGCAAAGTGTGGTTCAGTGATGAATGCTGTCTGGTGTCTTTGTAATGTCTAAACTTAGTCTGGCTTAATTGCATTTCTGTGACTTTTTTCAGTATATTTTCTAGTTTGAGAGGACCATAAAGGGGATCCCTGTTAAGCATTTGAAGAGCAGATGGGAAGCAGTAGCCATTCTGAGCTCACATCCATTTATTTCTCATCTATTTGTTGACCTCATTGGCAGAGCCTAACTTGCCAAGTGCTCCGCCTTCCCCTCCACCTCCTCTGTCTCCTGGGCTACGTGGACGTGCTCAGCTCAGTGATAAGGAGCTCAGCTTCTGCAGGACACTGTCATCCCCACCAAGTTCCTAGGCATCCAGTCCTGACGTGGCCTCACCTGTAATAGTGAGGCTCTTGGCAGGCTGTTGTGCCTGCCCCTACCGCAACCATCTTGCCATTGCAACTACCTTCTCTGTAGACTTAATGTTCCAACATAAGACACTAAGACAGAAGCTCTGCAGTGATTACTCAACCAACTTCCACAGTCCTCTGAGGTCAAATCCTCCTAACAAATAATCAATAAGTAGGAGTATATTCAACCTCATGATTCTACTTCTCTGAATGAAGTCTAATATCTGATGGTATTGACAGAAATACACTGACGCTCATTTCTATTAATCACCAAAAAATTATCTTAAAACTTTTTCATCTATTTCATTTATTTGCAAAGCAAAGTCAGAGACATCTCCTGTCAGGATTTTCATTTTCCAGATGTCAGCAGCAGCTAGGAACTCAGTGCTGAAGCCATAAGATGGGAACTAACTCTGGGTCTCCCAAGAGGGTAGTAGGGACTCATTGACCTCAGCCACCACCTGCTGTCTCCTAGGGAACACATTAGAGGAATGCTGGAGTAAGGAGTGGAGCCAAGACTCAAACCCAGGCACTCACATCAGATGTAGGAACTCCAAGCTGGATCTAACAGCTATGCATGTGTGCACCCTAAGAAAAACTGGTTTTATCCATATAGAGAATTGTTATGAAAATATTATTTAAAGGTATATAAGTATAACTACTTGTCTTTCTAGGTAATAACTGCTGAGTATCATGTAAGGTGTGCTCTTGAAGGAAAGGGATATTAAGGAACAGAAATGAAAAAGAATTAAAATGTGCTGTTATTTTGTTCTACTCCAAAAATATCAATTCTATTGACTGGAAAAAATACAAAGCTTAAATTTTTGTTTGCAATTCCTACTTTTAGACTCACTTTATTGAAAAAAAATGCTTCTAGAAGCTCAAAGTTAGGATTATTCATTCACTCCTATAACTCTACCCCATCAGTACGGATTAATTTATCACTTTAGATAGCTAATAATTTGCAAGATCAGAATTTTTTTTTTGGCACTCAAATTAACATTTTATTTTTATTTTTTTGATTTCACCAGAAATATACTTTATTTTTTTTAACTTTTATTTAATGAATATAAATTTCCAAAGTATGGCTTATGGATTACAATGGCTTCCCCCCCATAACATCCCTCCCACCCACAACCCTCCCCTTTCCCACTCCCTCTCCCCTCCCATTCACATCAAGATTCATTTTCAATTCTCTTTATATACAGAAGATCAGTTTAGCATACATCAATTTTAAAGATTTCAACAGTTTGCTCCCACACAGAAACATAAAGTGAAAAATACTGTTTGAGTACTAGTTATAGCATTAGATCTCAATGTACAGCACACTAAGGACAAAGATCCTACATGAGGAGTAAGTGCACAGTGACTCCTGTTGTTGACTTAACAAATTGACAGTCTTGTTTATGGCCTCAGTAATCACCCTAGGCTCTTGTCATGAGCTGCCAAGGCTATGGAAGCCCCCTGAGTTCACCGACTCTGATCATATTTAGACAAGGCCATGGTCAAAGTGGAAGTTCTCTCCTCCCTTCAGAGAAAGGTACCTCCTTCTTTGATGACCCGTTCTTTCCACTGGGATCTCACTTGCGGAGATCTTTCATTTAGTTTTTTTTTTTTCTTTTTTTTTTTTTTTCCCAGAGTGTCTTGGCTTTCCATGCCTGAAATACTCTCATGGGCTTTTCAGCTGGATCCGTGTGCCTTAAGGGCTGATTCTGAGGCCAGAGTGCTGTTTAGGACATTTGCCATTCTATGGGTCTGCTGTGTATCTCACTTCCCATGTTGGATCATTCTCTCCCTTTTTTTATTCTATCAGTTAGTATTTGCAGACACTATTCTTGTTTATGTGATCCCTTTGGTTCTTAGTCCTATCATTATGATCAATTGTGAACAGAAAATGATCACTGGGACTAGTGAGATGGCATTGGTACATGCCACCTTGATGGGATTGAATTGGAATCCCCTGGTATGTTTCTAACTCTACCGTTTGAGGTAAGTCAGCTTGAGCATGTCCCGAATTGCACATCTCTTCCCTCTCTTATTCCCACTCTTATATTTAACAGTGATCACTTTTCAGTTAAGTTTCAGCACTTAAGAATAATTGTGTATTGATTACAGTATTCAACCAAAAGAGTTAAGTAGAACAAACAAAAAATACTAAGAGGGATAACATATTAAGTTGCTCATCAACAGTCAGGGCGAGCGCTGATCAAGTCACCGTTTCTCATAGTGTTCATTTCACTTTAACAGGTTTCCTTTTTGGTGCTCAGTTAGTTGTCACCTATCAGAGAGAACAAGTGGTATTTGTCCCTTTGGGATTGGCTTATTTCACTCAGCATAATGGTTTTCAAATTCCTAACAGGGATCACTTTTCAGTTAAAATTTAAACACCTAAGAATAATTGTGTGTTAATTACAGAGTTCAACCAATGGTACTAGAAGAAAAAAAATA
Source organism: Oryctolagus cuniculus (assembly GCF_051225735.1). Classification (NCBI taxonomy): domain Eukaryota; kingdom Metazoa; phylum Chordata; class Mammalia; order Lagomorpha; family Leporidae; genus Oryctolagus; species Oryctolagus cuniculus. Next base: position 80,059,859 of record NC_142871.1, on the reverse strand, counting down.
CTAAAATCGATAAAGTATTATTTAGAAAGTGTGGTAAAAATTTCACTAAGTCAGAAACATTCAAGCAATAAACCCTAGGAGACGGAGGTCAGCATAAGCACTCAGGACTAGGAAAAGCAGGTTCCTGGTGATGGCACCATTCAAAGGATGCATGGAAACAGATTCTGAGAGTATGGAGTGGGGTCACAAACAGGAGCATTTCTCAAACTACTCAATGGTATTCATCTGGTTGGTGAGATGATTCAAATACAGCAGTCCAAAACAGCCAGACAAATTTTACTGGAAAGCAAATTATTGTACTGCTGATAATTTTTAAAACATATCTTGCTTATTATATCTATATTATGCCCATAAATGTATAGTTTATGTATTGTATTAAACATATCATAATGTAATATAACTGATTTAGCATGCTGTTGTTATAAATGAAATTTCTGGACAAGTATATCTATAATTGGTAGCTTTTTCATGTGTGTGTGTTTAGCAACATATATATACGGATATATAACCTTAAGATATATTTATGTTGAGTTTTCATGTTTTTAAGGAGGTCTCCTATTTTCCTTTGATTATCTCTGTAATCTCCAAAGATCATTGGACATTGACTTGCATTTTGTTAAGTGGTAAATATTACCAGTTAAAAATACATATAATTTATAATTTTTATATTAGTGTTGAAAAGCATCCTCAGTTACTGTCACAGGAGTTGTGTCATCAAAATATTTGAAAAGCCATTAGAGTGCCTTCAGGAGGGCAGGGATTTTTGTTTTCCTATTTTGTTTACTAGCATATCCTACCCACCTCTAACAGTGCCTGGCATATTTTAGGTGGCAGTTATTGGGTGAATATCAAAGCATGCTTCAAATACAGTTGGCCATATACTGTATTTTGACAGTCAAACCACCTGCTATTATTTATGTTTTCCTATTTTTATACTTTCCTATTTCCTTTATTTCTTGATAAACTGAAAGTAGGAAAAAATAGAAAATAACAAAGCAGTGATACTGGATTTAAAAACAACAGATTGGACACCTAGGAAATTTCTTCCCATTTCCAATGATTGAGAGTAGAAAGCATTATCAAAAAGCTATCCTAGGGCCAGAGATGCGGCTCAATAGGCTAATCCTCCGCCTGTGGCGCTGGAACACTGGGTTCTAGTCCCGGTCGGGGCACCGGATTCTGTCCCAGTTGCTCCTCTTCCAGGCCAGCTCTCTGCAGTGGAGGATGGGCCAAGTCCTTGGGCCCTGCACCAGCGTGGGAGACCAGGAAAGCACCTGGCTCCTGGCTTCGGATCAGCGCAGTGTGCGGGCTGCAGCGTGCTGGCCGCAGCGGCATTAGGGGGTGAACCAACGGAAAAAGGAAGACCTTTCTCTTTGTCTCTCTCTCTCACTGTCCACTCTGCCTTCAAAAAAAAAAAAAAGTCTATCGTAGATCCAGTTTAAAATATAAAGAGAATGTTTGGATGACTAGGAAGTTCAAGTTTCTTTTTTTGTTTGTTTTTTAGTGTCTTTTATTTCTTTCTTTAATGTAATTTTCATAGTAGAAATCTTTCATATCCTCGCTTAAATTTACACAAAGGTATTAAAATTTTTTAGCTACTGTGAATGGGATTGATCTCACAAGTTATTTCTCAGCCATGACATTTTTTGTGTATACATAGACTATTGATTGTTTTATATTGTGCAACTTTGCCAAACTCTCTTATGAGTTCCAGTAATCTCTTAGTGGAGTAAAGGATCGTATCATTCGCAAATAGTGGAAATTTGATTTTCTCCTTTCCAATATATTTCCATTTGAATTCTTTTTCTAACTTATTTATTTATTTATTTTTTATAAGATGGCTTTCGCTAAAACTTCCAGAGCCATATTGAATTTGAAAGGTGAGAGTGGAGCTGGCGCCGAGCCTCACTTGGCTAATTCTCCGCCTGTGGTGCTGGCACCCTAGGTTCTAGTCCAAGTCAGGGCGCCAGATTCTGTCCTGGTTGCCCCTCTTCTATTCCAGCTCTCTGCTGTGGCCCGGGAGTGCAGTGGAGGATGGCCCAAATGCTTGGGCCCTGCACCTGCCTGGGAGACCAGGAGGAAGCACCTGGCTCCTGGCCTCGGATCAGCACAGTGCGCAGGCCACAGCATTCCAGCCGTGGCGGCTATTTGTGGGGTGAACCAATGGAAAGGAAGACCTTTCTCCCTTTTCATGGTTTGGGAATTAATGTGATGCTGGCCTCAAAGAATGAGTTTTTGAAGATTTCCTCCTTATCCACAGTTTTTTTCTATTGTAAGAAGTGGGATTAGTTCTTAAAATGTTTGGTAGAATTCAGCACTGAAGCTACCTGGCCCTAGGCTATTTTTTTGTTGGAAGCATATTTATTACTGATTCAATCTCTGTCTTGGTTAATTGGTCTATTTAGTTCTTCTATGTCTTTATGGCTCAATTTGGTAAATTCTTATGTGTACAGAAATCTATTCATTTCTTCTAGATTTTCAAATCTGTTGGCATATAGATGTTTGTACTAATTCATGATGATTCTTTTTATTCTTGTGGTATCAGTTGTAGCATCTCCTTTTTCATCTATGCTTTTATTAATTTGAATCTTGTCCTTTTCTGAGGTTGGAGGGGTAGTGGGGCCAATGAGCTGTATCCATTTTGTTTATTTTTCATTAAAAAAAACAGCTCTTCATTTCACTGATCTTTTGCATTACTTTTTGTTTCAATTTTGTTTATTTCTTCCCTAATTTTAATTATTTCTTCTTTATAATAATTTTGGATTTGGATTTAGTTTCTTATTGTTTCTCTAGGTCCTTCATTTTTTTTAAGTTTGTTGAGATTTGCTTTATGGCCTAAAATATGATAATTCCTTGAGAAACTTCCATGCACTGGTGAAAAGATTATTCTGCAGTTATGGAATGAAATATTATATAGATATTAATCAGGTCAATTTTGTCAATAGTTTAGTTTACCTCTACCTTTCATTGTTGACTTTTCTCTGTCTAGTTGATATATCCATTGATAAAAATGAGGTGTTGAAGTCCTCAATTATTTTTAATTGGCGCCTGTCTCTCCATTTAGAACCATTAACATTTATTTTATTTTTATTTTTTGACAGGCAGAGTGGACAGTGAGAGAGACAGACAGAGAGAAAGGTCTTCCTTTTGCCGTTGGTTCACCCTCCAATGGCCGCCGCGGCCGGTGCGCTGCGGCTGGCACACCGCGCTGATCCGATGGCAGGAGCCAGGTACTTCTCCTGGTCTCCCATGGGGTGCAGGGCCCAAGTACTTGGGCCATCCTCCACTGCACTCCCTGGCCACAGCAGAGAGCTGGCCTGGAAGAGGAGCAACCAGGACAGAATCCGGCGCCCTGACCGGGACTAGAACCCCGTGTGCCGGTGCTGCAAGGCGGAGGAATAGCCTAGTGAGCCGCAGTGCCGGCACAACATTTATTTTAAATATCCAAGTGCGCTAGCATTTAATACATATAAAGCTACTATAGTCACAGCTTCTGGTTGAATTGATCTCTTAATCTTTACATAATCCTCTTCTTTTAGCAGTTCTCCTGTCAAAGTTTATTTTGTCTGATTTTAGGATGGTTATACCTACTCTTTTTTGCAGTCTATTAGCATGGAATATCTTTTTCTATTCTTTCACCTTCATACTGTGTGTATCTTTGTTGGTGAGGTGTGTTTCTTGCAATCAGCAAATAAATGTGTTTTGTTTATAAATCCATTAGGAGAGTTTGTATCTCTTTTTTTTTTTTATTTTTTTTTATTTTTGACAGGCAGAGTGGACAGTGAGAGAGAGAGAGACAGAGAGAAAGGTCTTCCTTTGCCGTTGGTTCACCCTCCAATGGCCGCCGCTGCAGCCGGCGCACCGCGCTGATCCGATGGCAGGAGCCAGGAGCCAGGTGCTTTTCCTGGTCTCCCATGGGGTGCAGGGCCCAAGCACCTGGGCCATCCTCCACTGCACTCCCTGGCCATAGCAGAGAGCTGGCCTGGAAGAGGGGCAACCGGGACAGAATCCGGCGCCCCGACCGGGACTAGAACCCGGTGTGCCGGCGCCGCAAGGTGGAGGATTAGCCTATTGAGCCACGGCGCCGGCGCGAGTTTGTATCTCTTAACTGGAGTATTTATGCTATTTACATTCTGGGTTATTGAAAAGTTTTATGCCTTGGTCTTGAAATTTTACAATTAATATTTCTGTTGTTTATTTGGGATTCCCTTTGTATTTTTACTAGATTTTCTGCATTCACTTTCTTTCACGATGCTGACTCTCTTTTTTGTATCTGTGTATAGCACAACTTTAACTATCATTTTGTCATGAAGGATGAATGGTGACAAATTCAATTTCTGTTTGCTTTGGAAGGCCTTTATTTCATCTTCATTTACAAATGAGTGCTTTGCTGGATACATTATGTTAGGTTGATTTTTTTTTTTCCTTTCTTTCTTTGAAGACTTGGATTCTATCTCTTCATTCTCTTCTAGCCTGTAGGATTCTGATGAGAAATCAGCTGTCAATCTAACTGGAGATCCTCTGAAGGCAATCTGGCATTTCTATCACGTGAATTTTTGCATTTTTTCTTTTATTTTACTGTTAAAAATTTGACTACAATGTATCATGTTGAAGATCTTTTCTGATCATGTCTATTAGGAGTTCTATATGCTTCCTCTACATAGATGTCCCCATCTTTCTCAAAATTAGGGGAATTTTCTGCTATTATTTCACTGAATAATCTTCTAATGTATTAAACACATGGAACAAAGAATAATAAAGAGATGCAAAGCTTAAGATAAATATGTATATAAGTTTCAAAGCATCTCCAACTTGTAAATAAGAAGGTTGAAGGAGAAGGGAGACATGTATATGAACATAAAAGGATAAAACGATAGCCAAAACATTCACAATTGAGTATTTAATAAATTTCAAAGACAAACAATGAAGAGCAAACTCAGGAAGTATTACTCTCAGAGAAAAATAAAGCAGGTCACTTCCAACAGAAAAAGATCATTGACCACAGACTTAATCACAACACACTTAATTTAGGATGATAAGAGAGAAATAGCTTCATGGTGCTGAACCAAGAATTATCATCTTAGTCAAAGATCATTCAGGAATGAGAGTGAAATAAATATTCAGACATGGAAGAATGTGAAAATCTACCACATAGAGAACTCCTCTCAAAGTGGCACTAAAGCAACAAAGAGTCTAGATTTTTTTTGGTAATTACTTAATTATAAAAACACTTTAAAATTAGAATATACACTCTAATTCTAGATGATTTAAAATCATAGTTAAGAAGACAGAAGAGTAGAGAAAAATAAAAATCGAAGTATAAAGTTCCAAATAAAATTTTTTAGCTGCCAGGAAGCTGTACGCCTAAGTATGTTCATTAACATGTTGAGAGTAACAATTAGAATAGGAGTAGAATATGTAAGTGTCAAACTGGTAGAACTAGTAGAGGAAAAAGAAACACAAAAAAAATTTAGGCTTATAAACTTGTAATTTTTTTTTTTTTTTTTTGACAGGCAGAGTGGACAGTGAGAGAGAGAGACAGAGAGAAAGGTCTTCCTTTTGCCGTTGGTTCACCCTCCAATGGCCACCGTGGCCGGTGCGCTGCGGCTGGCACACCGCGCTGATCCGATGGCAGGAGCCAGGAGCCAGGTGCTTTTCCTGGTCTCCCATGGGGTGCAGGGCCCAAGCACCTGGGCCATCCTCCACTGCACTCCCTGGCCACAGCAGAGAGCTGGACTGGAAGAGGGGCAACCGGGACAGAATCCGGCACCCCGACCGGGACTAGAACCCGGTGTGCCGGCGCCGTAGGCAGAGGATTAGCCTAGTGAGCTGTGGCGCCGGCCCTAAACTAGTAATTTATAAAAAAATAATTCTGCTTAGTTATTGGACCTGTAAATCCTCTAGTATCTTAAACTTCTTTCTTTTAGTCAGAAAAACTGGAGTTCAATCTCATTTGCAATAGTGAATCCTTCCTTAACCCCTTTTCATGATGACATAGTATCTGGCTGGTATCTTCTTCCCTGTTCATATATTGAGAATGTTTAACAAAATATCAATAATCTAAAAGTTCAGGATAAAACATGAAAGAATATAAAAAAAGTGTTTAAAATATTTTAGATTAAAATGCATTGTTTCTTTGAATTCCAGTCTCTCAACCTGACTCAAATCATGTTTTCCACTCCTTTGAGAAATTCCACTGAATTCCTGAGTTCGTCAAGAGGTTAATAACCTTCGCCTTGCCATACCCATGGCTCTTCCAGAAAAAAAAAAAAAAATGGGGAGGGAGGGAGGGAGTGTTTCAGATACTAGTTGAATTTTTATTTTTAAATGAACTTTAGAAACATTTTTATTAGTATGTAAACTTTCTACATAATTCAGAATTCTATCATTCAATATCAACATCACTTTCTTTAAGACACAACTTGAAGTTAAATGGGACCAGGTGGCTTGCTGTGGTCAATGGAATTTAAATGCAAATTACAAGTGCTTCTCTGTGAAAGCCATGCTTGTGCATGATTTACCATGTCTTCCTATCTCAGTAAGCCTAGCAGCCCGTGTATGTATGTTAGTTTATTAAGACTATAATAACATATTAATTTGTTCATCAACAGTCAGGGCGAGCGCTGATCAAGTCACCGTTTCTCATAGTGTTCATTTCACTTTAACAGGTTTCCTTTTTGGTGCTTAGTTAGTTGTCACCTATCAGGGAGAACATGTGGTATTTATCTCTTTGGGATTGGCTTATTTCACTCAGCATAATGTTTTCCAAATTCCTAACAGGGATCACTATTCAGTTAAAATTTAAACACCTAAGAATAATTGTGTGTTAATTACAGAGTTCAACCAATAATACTAGAACAAAAAAAAATACTAAAATGGATAAAGTATTACATTGTACATCAACCATCAGGACAAGAGCTGATCAAGTCACCGTTTCTCATAGTGTCCATTTCACTTCAACAAGTTTCCCCTTTGGTGCTCAGTTAGTTGTCGCCAATCAGGGAGAACATATGATGTTTGTCCCTTTGGGACTGGCTTAATTCACTCAGCATGATGTTTTCCAAATTCCTCCATCTTGTTGCAAATGACCGGATTTCATTGTTTTTGACTTCTGTATAGTATTATATAGAGTACATGTCCCATAATTTCTTTATCCAGTCTACTGTTGATGGGCATTTGGGTTGGTTCCAGGTCTTAGCTATTGTGAATTGAGCTGCCATAAACATTAAGGTGCAGACAGCTTGTTTGTTTGCCAATTTCATTTCCTTTGGGTAAATTCCAAGGAGTGGGATGGCTGGGTTGAATGGTAGGGCTATATTCAGGTTTCTGAGGAATCTCCAGACTGACTTCCATAGTGGCTTAACAAATTTGCATTCCCACCAACAGTGGGTTAGTGTCCCTTTTCCCCCACATCCTCTCCAGCATCTATTGTTGGTAGATTTCTGAATGTGAGCCATTCTAACTGGGGTGAGGTGAAACCTCATTGTGGTTTTGATTTGCATTTCCCTGATTGCTAGTGATCTTGAACATTTTTTCATGTGCCTGTTGGCCATTTGGATTTCCTCTTTTGAAAAATGTCTATTGAGGTCCTTGGCCCATCTCTTAAGTGGGTTGTTTGTTTTGATGTTGTGGAGTTTCTTGATTTCTTTGTAGATTCTTGTTATCAACCCTTTATCAGTTGCATAGTTTGCGAATATATTTTCCCATTCTGTTGGTTGCCTGTTCACTTTCCTGACTGTTTCTTTTGCAGTACAGAAACTTCTCAATTTGATGCAATCCCAAATGTTAATTTTGGCTTTGACTGCCTGTGCTTCTGGGGTGTTTTCCAAGAAGTCATTGCCGGTACCTATATCTCGCAGGGTTTTTCCAACGCTCTCTAATAATTTGATGCTGTCAGGTCGTAGATTTAAGTCTTTAATCCATGTTGAGTGAATTTTTGTGTAAGGTGAAAGGTAGGGGCCTTGCTTCATGATTCTGCATGTGGAGATCCAATTTTCCCTGCACCATTTATTGAATAGACTGTCCTTACTCCAGGGATTGGTTTTTAAGACTATAATAAAAAATAAAGTATAACAAATGGGTTGACTAAAACAACTGAAATTTATTGTTTTACCATTTTGGAGAAGAGAGATCTGAAACAAAGGTATTGTCAAGGTCGTTATCCCTTTGAAACTTGTAGTTGAAACCTCCTGCCCTTCTTAGTTTCTGGTTGTCTTTTGGCTATCTTTTGAACATGTTGGCTACAAGCTGCATATCCCAGTTAACATCAACACATTATGTTCTCCCTAACTGTTACTGTTTGCACATGACTGTCATCCTAGAAGACCATACTCATACTAGATTAGGGAACCACACTTTGTCTGTGTTTGTTAAATAATTACCTGTGTAGCCACAGTCTTTTCAAATAAGTTCACAATATGTAATACCAGAATACCAGAGTATGAGCAAATCTGTACTGCAAAGGAAACACTTAACAAACTCAAGCAACAACCAATAGAATGGAGAAAATAGTTGCAAACTATGAAACTGATAAGGGATTAATATCCAGAATCTATAAAGAGCTCAAGAAACTCAACTACAACAAAACAATCCAGTTACTAAATGAGTAAAGGACTTGAACAGGCATTTTTTCAAAAGAGGAAATCAAATGCCCAACAGACACAAGAAAAAATGCTCCAGATCACTAGCCATCATGGATATGCAAATCAAAACCACATAGAGATTTCACCTCACCCCAGTTAGAATGGCTCTCATACAGAAATCAACAAACAATAAATGCTGGCAAGAATGTTGGGAAAAAAGATACTCTAATCCACTGTCAGTAGGAATGTAAGCAGGTACAGCCATTTTGGAAGGCAATACGGAGATATTTCAGAAAGCTGAAAATATATATACCATATGACACAGCAATTCCACACCTGGGAATTTATAAAAGGAAATGAAATCAGCATATGAAAAAGTTATCTGTACCCCATGTTTATTGTAGCTCAATTCACAGTAGCTAAGATATAGAATAAACCCAGATGTCCATCAATTGATGACAAGATAAAGAAATCATGGTTTATATACACTATGAATAATACTTAGCTGGAACAAAAAAAATGAAATCCTGTCTTTTGCCACAAAGTGGGTGCAACTGGAAACCACTATACTTATTGAAATAAGCCAATCCACCAATAGCAAATACCATATGTTTTCCTTAATCTGTGGTAACTAACAGAATACCTAAAATATATTGCAGTGCAGTGAAATTGACATTGTGCAATTTGATGATTGTTTAAAGCCCTCGTCTCTATTGTCGAGGAACAGTGTTTTTACGTTTTTTTTTTCTTCTTACTGTTTTTTGAACTCTACCTAGTGCTTAGTGTAGCATCAATCTTATGAGTATAAAATAAACTGAAAGTAGTTGACTGTAAAAAATAAGAGGGGATAAGAGAGGAAGGCAAAGGATGGAGGGAGTGTGGGTGCAAGGGAGGATGGGTTATGAAATTACTCTTCTCGTAAATCTACATATATATGAAATACATGAAATTTGTATACCATAAGCAAATTTAAAAAAAAAAAAATCAAAAAACAAAAAAGAGCGCAAATTTACCATTGAGATGCAATGACTCTGAACAGCCCTTGTCTGGACTGTTGAGGAACAGTTTTCTTTTTTTTTATTTTTTATTTTTTGTTTTTAGTGTTTTTGCTTGTTTTCCTTTCTTTTTCCTTTTCTTCCTCATACAAAGTGTTGAACTCTACCTAGAATGGAATTAATTTTCTGTGTATAAAGTTAAATGAAGATAGATCTTAGCTAAAAAAAAAAAAAAAAAAAACAAGGCTGGGAACAGGAGAGAGAAGAAGAGGGATAGGAGTGTGAGTGGGAGGGCGGGAAGAATTACTATGTTCCTAAAGTTGTACTAATGAAATGCATGCAAATAGAAAAATAAAAATCACACAATCATGGTTTTTTTTTTCAACATTTCTCATAAGATGCCTAGAATTATAATGTTATAATATTATTATGTTACATATGTAATATTAATAAATGTTTATATAAATACTTGAATTTATTTTTTAAATAAAATATAAGTTTTTAAATGTTGCATAACTTTAAGGTTTTTACATATTGCTTTAGAATATTGCATATATCTCTATATATGTTTTTAGTTGAGCACTTTTCCAAATATATAAATTTGACCCTTCTCAATGTCAAGAAATGAAGGGAAAATTAGTTTCAATAAGAGATTGCTGCATTAAAGTTAGTGTTAAAGCTTATTTGAATCTGGTAATAATGCCAGAAAAGACGATAATGAGAGATTTAAAATGGGATTTAGCAAAATGAAATACTCAGAATGTTAAACCATGATCAACAGGAAATGCTGACTTCGGTATAATTATTTTTTTTTAGAATAAGAAGGGAGAGAGATCATTCTTTAATTTTTATAGCTTGAACATTTTCCTGTTTATGTATTTAATTATTTTTACCAATAAAGGTGGAAGTATTGGTAATATTAATTAATTTGAGCACTTTCTCTGAGCCAGGCACCTTTTAAAAGATTTGTTTTTCTGTCAATGAACTCATTTAGATTTCTGATATTGCCTTGACTTGTAGGAAGAAGCACTACACTATGCTGTCCTCATTAAAATAGCAGAAATTACACTGGCAGGAACATGTGGATTTGGGAGTCCTGATGGATCACCAGTGGGACAAAGATGATGCCAAGGTTCCTGGTTTGGGACTCAACATATCTGTGCTAGGGCATATGTCCCTAATGTATCCCTAAGGAATTCTCACAGCACTCATAACAAGATGTGTATGAGGATGTGCGTGGAAGCAGTATTCAAAGCAATGATTTTGGGGTGTGACGCAGATTCTAACATCAGAATAACACAGGTGAAATGTAGCAGAATTTCATTATGGAACACAGTAGTTATGAGAAAGGATAACAAATGCATATGTACAGATAGGTCTTAACAGCAGAGTGCCAAGTGGAAAACAGAATGTGCATCAGCAAAGCATGCACACACACACTCACAGCAATAAAGAATAGAAAATAAACACATGAGAAGAAGTATCTAATTAGAAAGGAAATGTGTGGAAGTGAAATGGGAAATGCAGGTAAATTAGTTAATTTAAAATTCAATTTACTGGGATCTCACTGAGATTTCTACTGAGATCCCAGTAGAAAGAAGGGTCCATCGAAGAAGGAGGTGCCTTTCTCTGAAGGAAGGAAAGAACTTCCACTTTGACTATTACCTTGTCTAAATAAGATTGGAGTCAGGGAACTCAAGAGGCTTCCATAGCCTTGGAATCTCATGACTAGAGCCTAGGGAGATTTCTTTCTTTTTTTTTTTTTTTTTTTTTTTTTTTTTGACAGGCAGAGTGGACAGTGAGAGAGAGAGAGAGAAAGGTCTTCCTTTTTGCCGTTGGTTCACCCTCCAATGGCCGCTCCAGCAGGCGCGCTGCGGCCGGCGCACTGCGCTGATTCGATGACAGGAGCCAGGTACTTATCCTGGTCTCCCATGGAGTGCAGGGCCCAAGCACTTGGGCCATCCTCCACTGCACTCCCTGGCCACAGCAGAGAGCTGGCCTGGAAAAGGGGCAACTGGGACAGAATCCGGCGCCCTGACGGGGACTAGAACCCGGTGTGCCGCAAGGCGGAGGATTAGCCTAGTGAGCCGCAGCGCCAGCCTAGGGAGATTTCTGATGCCGTAAACAAGAGTGTCAAATTGTTAAGTCAACAACAGGAGTCACTGTGTACTTACTCCTTATGTGGGATCTCTGTCCTTAATGTGTTGTCCAATGTGAAGTAATGCTATAACTAGTACTGAAACAGTATTTTACACTTTATGTTCTGTGTGGGTGCAAACTGATGAAATCTTTACTTAATATGTACTAAATCGATCTTCTATTGTATTTCAAAGGTTTTAAAGAATGTTGTCTTTCAGATTGCCAAAAATGGCTAATACCCAGTATTGGCTAAGGGGTGAGCCTATAGAAACTAATATTCATTGTTAGTATAAGTTAAATTTGAGCAACCTCTTTTGTAAAGGTTTTTACAAATATATAACCACCTTGGTGAAACAATTTGACTTTCAGAATACTACAGTGAACAAATAGTTGGACCAGTAGGCAAGGATGTGTGTGTGTAAGATAGCTGAAGGGGCCGGCGCTGTCACTTAGTGGGTAAAGCCGCCACTTGCAGTGCCAGTATCCCATACCGGCACTGGTTTGAGTCCCACCTTCTTCACTTCCCATTCAGCTCTTTGCTATGGCTTTGGAAAGCAGTAGAAGGTGCCCCAAGTGTTTGGGCCCCTGTACCCACATGGGAGACCTGGAAAAAGCTCCAGGCTCCCGGCTTCAGTTCAGCACAGCTCTGGCCTTTGTGGTCATTTGGGGAGTGAACCAACAGATGGAAGATCTCTCTCTCTCTCTCTGTCTCTCTCTGTCTCTCTCTGTCTCTCTCTATCTTTCTATCTCTCTCTGCCTCTGCCTTTCTGTAACTCTGCCTTTCAAATAAATAAATAAGTTTTTAAAAAAAAAAGATAGCTGTAATTGGGCACTAATTTGCTCTTATATGGCAATTTGTGAAATACCATATAAGTAGATGTCAAATCATTGATTTGCTGGTATATGAAGTTATATAATTTCTAGGAAGCTAAAGATGCTTCAAAAATTAACAATTACATCTCAACTTTCAGGTAAACATTTTATATGTGTTCTTAGTCATAGACTAAAATTGACAACTTGTTGTTTAATTGGGGTTAAATAAAATTCCTTTACCTCACACATAATTTCAGTCTCCAATTCTTCCAACTTTCACTGTTACTATTAAGTTAAATGGAGAAAATGTAATGAATTAATAAACAACGCCTTTATAAATATACTCATACAGAATGTGGAAATACATCCTTCAAAAAGTGGAAAAAATGATCTCCTCCATAAAATTATATTTTAGTTCTCCATATTTTCTAATTTTTATACCAAGAACAAAAATAACCTTTGTAAATACAACAGAACATGATGGATTCCATCTTCCTATTGGGCAAGGGATTCTTTTGCAGGGAGGAGGTATGGATCACAGAAGTGTGGAAGAATTCCTTATGAATGGAAATGAAGACACAATTTACTGAACTTATAATTTGCCTCTCACTTTATATAGTTTCTAAGTTATGCTCTTATGTTGCTGCTATTGTATGTGCACAGCTGTCTAGTAAATATGTTCTTTCAAACAGTGGCCAAATCTCAAGCTTTGTATCTCAAGCTAGAAGCATGTGTACAGCATCCTTTTCTTACACATAACAGACAAATCAAACCAAATTGACTATATGTTTCCATCAGTTCATCAATCAGTATATAAGACTTTATTGATCTAGAAAATCCAAAGCCTCTTTTCTCTTTTATCTACTGCTTTTCTCTGTGTTTTTCAGAAATAGATTTGAAGAATCATTAGGTTTGTGAAGTTATATAGATAGAGTTAAATCAGTAGTAGTAACTGGGGCAATGACAAAAAGTATGTCTATGCATAAGAAAGCTTAATGATGTTTATCAGGAAGTACAGTCAATAATATAAATCTTTGCATGATCAAATCTTAAAATATTAAATCACATCAAATCAAATATTGAAAGATTAATATATTTTTGAATTTAGGTTTGTTTTATTTTTCCAATGTTTTACCGTGGATTATGGAAGACACATGGTAAAATTCAACAATCTTCACAGTGATTTAGTATCACATTATACTTGCTTATCATTTTTCTATGTATTGAGCCCTTTGTTCTATAAATCCACTTTATTTTGGGGTACATTTCAAAGTTTCAGATGTCAGTACACTTGCACCTGCATATTTTTATAAGTATATAATTGACTGAGTTCAATTTATTACACTGTAATGTGTTTTTCCTTAAAATTTATAATTTCATTCTTTCTAAAGGTTAATTTTCTCCAAAAACTATCATGTCACTCCAAAATTGTGAATTAAAGTGGTTTATCTTTACCCTAATTTCTGAGCTAATGCTCTTAGAAAACTGTTTAAGGGAAAATATAGTGGCAAATACTTTTTTGTCTTGTAATTTCAGATAGGAGAATTTGGAAAAAAGTCATGAAGAGACATTCCCATTTTCTCATCAACAAATTCCACTTAATTATATCTGACACTGTCTTTCCTATTCCTCTTGCTATAATGTATCTCTCCAGTATTGCACTAAGCCAGCTGTAGCTCTGTGTTTTGCAGAATGATATTTATTAAATTTGTGAAAAATAAGGATATTTCAAGAGACTCCAAGAAGAGAAGAGAGTAAAACTGATCTTTTACTTAGAAATTCTTTGTAATCCAGGATAAAACTGTAAAACACATTAAAATATAAAATGATAACATTTTTACAAAAAGAGGCATTATGTAGTTTTTAAATGTGTATTTATTCAAAAGGCAGAATGACACAGAGATAGTGATAGGCAGAGAAACTAAACACACACACACACACACACACACACACACAGATTCAATGAATCTTCCATATGCTGGTTCACTACCCAAATCCCCTCAACAGTCAAGACTGGGCCAGATTGAAGACAGTAGCCACGAATTCCACTTGTGTCATCATTTGCTGCTTTCGCAGACACATGAACAGGAAGCTAGAAAAGAAAAGATTAGCCCGTTTTTTAAACCAGCGCTCCAACATGTAATTATAGTGTTGCAAGTTTTGGCTTTAATCCATAGGCCACAGCACAGGCCCACAATATTATTTATCAGATTCCATCTGCCTATATAGAGGGATATATGAGAGATTGGACAGTCTAGCCAGACAAAGCACAGCATAGAGTTTATATGACAAAGTATACAGCAGCATATTTTATTGGTCTGTTCCTGGCCTGCAGTCTTTTTGAAGGTTTTGGACAGTAAGGTCAATGGAAGTCAAGTGGATGCCTCTGGAGGTGAACATAGGGTGGAAATGCAAATGCTGAATCCGGAACTTTGATATGCTACTTGGATTCAGAGCTTTTCTAAACCACCACAGAAAACACATTTTTTTGGCTATGATGAATTGTTTTCAATCTCTCAAAATATCAAACTATTCCTTGATTATTATTCAAAGTGAAGAATTCAGTAAGGAAGCATACTGTAAGCATATTATAGGCCTGAATATTCAACATTATCTTTTTCATATTGTTGAAAATGATAACATTCTTGTAATAATTAATTCCCTCCATATAAAGAACAAGATAACTCAGGACAAAATGTGGTTGATGAATGAGAAATTTTATGCTGGGACGCCAGACTCACATTCCAGTCTATGAGAAATGAATTAGGAAGAACGTGTGAAAGAAGTGGGGGAAGGAAGCCCACCAAACTCTCACCAAGAAGAATGATCACATTGCTCATTAGCAGACAAGCTGCCTCAGAACCTGGCTGCAGCCTATGATAGCTAAACCAAACCATCACAGTCTTCTATGTGTATTTTTAAGATTAAAGAATAAAATATTGATCAAGAAAATAGTTACTTATTTTCAAAGAGCACTCCTTGCAAATATGCTGGTAGCCTTTGCCTTAAAATTTCTCAAGGCTTGCAAAAATCCCTTGTATTCTTCCATTTCCTATAGCTTCAATTTCTTTTGTTCTACTGGATTTTTCTTATATTTAGCCAAAAATTTCTTCTATACCAAATGCTAGTTCCCATTACTTTTATTTTTTAAAAGATTTTTATTTATTTATTTGAGAGGTAGATTTAGACAGTAAGAGGAAGAGAAAGGTCTTCCTTCCATTGGTTCACTCCCCAAATGGCTGCAACAGCTGGAGCTGTGATCTGAAGCCAGGAGCCAGGAGCTTCTTCCTGGTCTCCCACATGGGTACAAGGGCCCAAGCACTTGGTCCATCTTCTACTGCTTTCGCAGGCCACAGCAGAGAGCTGGATTGGAAGAGGAGCAGCCGGGACTAGAACCACTGCCCATATGGATGCTGGCACAGCAGGCAGAGGATTAACCTATGGTGCCATGGTGTCGGCCTCAGTTCCCATTAATTTTAAATTACACTCTCATTTTCCTATCTCTAAAAAACCAAATTTCACAAAATACTAGGTATTTTCCACTATTTTCTAACTGCATTGATTTTTAAGAGATTTTCTTTTTTAAAAGTTATTTATTATTTTTTATTTGGAACATAAAGCATCAGAGAGAGAAGGGTAGAGAAACAGATGGTTCACCTCTCAAATGCCTTAATAGCTGGGGTCGGCCAGGACAAACCAGAAGCCCAAAACTCCAACCTTGATTCACAGGTAGGTGAGAGGGACACGAGAATTTGCATCAGAATCCACTGCCTTCGTAGGTGCACTAGCAGGGTTAGACTAGCCAGGACAGGAACTGACATTCTCCTCTGGGATGTGGGCTTCCCAAGAGATGGCATAATCTGTTGCCCCATAACACACAACCCCCAGAGACCATATTGTTTTAAAGACCTTTTTTTTTTTTTTTTTTTTTTTGAATGTTAGAGTTACAGAGAAAGAGAAGAGGAGACAGAGGGAACTTCCATCTGTTGGTTCACCCCCTCAAACGGTTGCAACGACTGGAGCTGGGCCAGACTGAAGCCAGGAGCCAGGAGCTTCTTCTGGGTCTCCCACATGAGTGGCAGGGGCCAAAGCACTTGGGCCATTTTCCACTGCTTTCCCAGGTACATTAGCAGGAAGTTGGATCGGAAGTAGAACAGAATCGGTGTCCATATGGGATGCCAGCATCTCAGGCGTCAACTTAAACTACTCTGCCATAGTGCCAGAACCAGAGATTTAATTTTAGACCAGTTTCATGTTCACATCAAAACTGATCAGAATTTGCAGATTTCCCATATCCTGTTCTTCCCCCACATACACATAGCCTCCCATATTATTGGCATCAAAATGATTCTTTTTGTATTTGTTGCAATTCATGAATCTTTATTGACACATTATCACTCAAAGTCCATAGTTTACATTAGGCTCACTCTTGATACATAATCCATGGATTTGAAGAAATGCATAAAGACATGTTTCTATAATCTAGTATCAGATAGAGCGGTCTCTGTCCAAAAGGTCACTTGTTTTCTGCCTTTCATCACTTTCTTGCCACTAAAACGAACCACTAATACTTTGCTTTCCCCATAGGTTTTCCTTTTATCACAATGTGATATAGTGGAATTATTGAGTATGTAGCCCTTGCAGGTGGGCCCCCTTCACTTAGTGATATGCATTTAAGTTTTCCCAAGGCTTTTTAGGGCTTGATAGCACATTCTTCTTTATTTCTAGACAGTACTTTCTCCAGATGAGCCATACTTTACCAATTCACCTACAGAGCACATTTTAGTGAATCCAAATCTTGCATTAATTTCCCATGCAAGTTTTTCTTGTGCAATGCCCTTAAAGTTCACCTATTATATCTCGACAATTATTATCAAGTTCATTATCATGTTCATTTGATTTACCTGTCTGATTCTTGCAAAGCCTATCTTCACACTTCAAATAAAATTCCAAATTTGTGGGGTGGTTTTGTCCATCTCTAGAGCTTCTATGTTATTGCAATTCACTTTTTCCCTATTCCCCTATTCAGGAACTCGGCCCCCAGTCTATTCCTCCAATGTTTATGCAAAACATTTTCTCACCTCATGGCCTTTGTACATACAAACTCTCCTTAGATATTGTAGTTTAATTTTTCCTCTCTATATTTGTCATTTTTTTTTTTGACAGGCAGTTAGACAGTGAGAGAGAAAGAGAGACAAAGAGAGAATTATAGACAGTGAGAGAGAGACAGAGAGAAAGGTCTTCCTTCCGTTGGTTCACTCCCCTAATGGCCGCCAAGGCCGGCACTGCGACAATCCGAAGCCAGGAGCCAGGTGCTTTTTCTGGTCTCCCACGCGGGTGCAGGCGTCCAAGCACTTGGGCCATCCCCGACTGCCTTCCCGGGCCACATCAGAGAGCTGTACTGGAAGAGGAGCAACCAGGACAGAATCTGGTGCCCCAACTGAGACTAGAACCCAGGGTGCCAGTGCCACAAGGTGGAGGATTAGCCTAGTGAGCCAAGGCCCTGGCCTCTGTCATTTTTTTCTTCAGAGCATTACAAAAGATCTCATCATGTTTATTTCTCTAATCTATATTTTAAACCTTTGAATACAGACAATATCTACTTTCTTCAGTACAACTGAATGCCTGATAAACAGTTAATACAAATTTGTTGAACAAATGAATGAAAGAAGGATTGAAATTCCATTCTCGATGTCAAAACCATCAGAGAGTACTGGCGCCATGGATCACTTGGTTAATCCTCTGCCTGTGGTGCCGGCATCCCATCTGGACACCGGGTTCTAGTCCAGGTTGCACCTCTTCCAGTCCAGCTCTCTGCTGTGGCCCGGGAGCGCAGTGAAGGATGGCCCAAGTGCTTGGGCCCCTGCATCTGCATGGGAGATCAAGAAGAAGCACCTGGCGGCCATTTGGGGTGTGAACCAACAGAAGGAAGACCTTTCTCTCTGTCTCTCTCTCTATCACTGTCTAACTCTGCCTGTCTAATAAAAAAAAAAAAAAAAATCAGAGATAGCACTAATACTTCAGAAAGCACATAGAGGCTAAATTGTCCGCACTTAGAATGGTAATGAGCACTCAGATAAGGGAGTATCAGCAAACCACGGCCCACATCAGGCAGAGCAAACTTAAAGATGAGCACTCTGTGCACTTTCGTATACATTCAAAAATCAAGTTTGACTCAAAGAGCACACACAAGCAAAGATTAAAGCCTAGCAATAAAGGTCCTGAAACAAAAGAAGAACTGGATAAAGAAAAGTGAGGCGTGGAGGGGAGGGTAGAGCTGAGCAGTAAGACATGGCAGAGGAAGCAATAATGGTGCTGGAAACACATCTTTTTGTTTGTTTGTTTCTCCCTTTTAGTTTGTCAAATAGTAACAAGAATAGAAAATCAAGTCATTGGGACTGCTACTGTGGAGTCGGATAAAGCTGTTGGTGCCAGCATCCCATATGAGTGCCAGTTCGAGTCCCAGCTGCTTCTCTTCCTAGCCAGCTCCCTGCTAATGTGCCTGAGAAAGCACAGAAGATGGCCCCAGTTTCTGAGCCTCTGACGCCTACATGGGGGACACCTACATGGCTCCTGGCTTCACATTGGCCCAACTCTGCCTGTTGTAGCCTTTTGGGGAGTGAATCCCCAGATGGAGGATATCTCTCTCTCTTTCTCTCCCTCTCTCTCTCTCTCTCTCTCTTTCTCTCTCTCTCTCTCTGCTTTTCAACTGAATAAATCTTTAAAAAAAGAAAATCATATCACTAAACTGTGTCTCATCCTTGATTTTCCTTAATTTGTTTTTTTTTTTTCATTTATTCAATAAAGTTTATTTTTAAGACTTTCTATTGAACTTACAGGACAAGATTAAAGCTTAAACAAGTAATTTATTTAGATAACTATGTTTCAGGACTATAAAAGAGTGTATGTATTCCTTCCTTTTAGCATTCTCATGTGGTAAAGTGTAAGTAACACATTATTTCTAGTGTACAAAATTTCTACTTTTCTTTTTAAATCACAGAAACTACTTCTAAACCATTTCTGGTATATTCCAGTTGTATTAACAGCTTCTTGGATAATAAGTAGTTGCTATAGCAACATATCTTAATCCGTTAAGAATCAATTTTGCGATTTTCTGCTGATTTTGGTGACAGTGATATACAAATTACTATTTTTTAAAAAAGATTTATTTTATTTATTTGAAAGTCAGAGTTACAGAGAAAGAGGAAAAGACAGAGAGAGAAAGAGAGATCTTCCATCTGCTGGGTTCACTCCCCAAATGTCCACAATGGCCAGGGCTGGGCCAGATTAAGCGCGGAGCCAGGAGCTTCTTCCAGGTTTCCAACATGTGTGCAGGGGCTAAAGCACTTGGGATGCCCTCTGTTGCTTTCCAGGTACATCAACAGGGAGCTGGATTGGAAGTGGAACAGCCAGGACTGTGACTTAACCTGCTACACCACACTGCAGGCCCCACAAATGATTATTTTTGATAAATATAACTACTAAAATTAATAGTGTATCACTTCTGTAATCTGAAGCTTTTTCTAGTAGTCTGAAATGTAACCAACAATATTTAATATTATTCAATTTACATATTTCTCATTATGCTTCTATTCAAAATGAAGTTTGCATATTATGTCTCCCAAACCCATTTGAAAACCCACCATCTCGTAGGGCCAATAGCCTTAAAGAAATTATAACCAGACCACGATCAACTATTACTTTGTGATCAGAGTTTTCCCTGAATAGAGTTTTCTTTTACTTAGCTATAATGTTTTGCTTCTCTACCATTTGTTAATCTGTTAAAATATATAATTAACAACAAATAAATGACTTTTTATAGAGTTTCTTGCAAAAACTTAGAAGACATGGAGGGCTTTATTGAAAAATTTCAATTCTGGGGCTGGCGCTGTGGCGTAGTAGGTAAAGCCACGGCCTGCAGTGCCAGAATCCTATATGGGCACTGGTTTGAGTCCTAGGTGCTCCACTTCTGATCCAGCTTGCTGCTATTGGTCTGGGAAAGCAGTAGAAGATGGCCCAAGTCCTTGGGCCCCTGCACCCGCATGGGAGACCCTAAAGAAGCTCCTGGCTCGGATTGGTGCAGCTCCAGCCGTTGTGGTCAATTGGGGAGTGAACCAGCAGATGGAAGACCTCTCTCTCTCTCTCTCTTTCCCCTTCTATCTCTGTGTAACTTTGAGTTTCAAATAAATAAATATTTTTAAAAAAGAAAAATTTCAATTCTAAAAAATACAAAATCAATATGATGAGAGGCCAGCGTTGTGGCACAGAAGATTAAGCTGCCACTTGCCAGGTCAGCAACCCATATGGACGTGAGTGCTTGTCTCGGCTTCTCAATTTCCCATGGAACTCACACTAATTTTCCTGGGAAAGCAGCACAAGATGGCCCATGTGCTTGGGGCCCTACACCCACATAGGAGATCCTATTGGATTTCGAGGTTTCAGGCTTCAACCTGGCCCAGTCGTGGCTATGGTGGGGAGTGAACTAGCAGATAGAAGATCTCAATCTGTCTCTCTCCTAATCTCCCTGTAACTCTGTCTTTCAAATAAAAAAAAATATATGTTTAAAAGAAATAGTAGTATGATGTGTTTATTCTAAAAGTCTCAAAAAATATAACAACATAAAAGAAAAAAACAAAAATTCTATGTTTTTAGGCTTATCACAACTAATATTTAGGAGTTGACACATACATCAGGATTATACTGTACTTATTGGGCATGTCTGCTATTTTCTCTTGAAAGCATATCACAAAAAATATCTTTCAATCTTCAGCTAGTAGAATGACATGCTATATCTCTATAGTATTTTATTTCAGGGATGCACAGTCCTTTCTCAATCATTTTCATTGTGGCTCATTTACGTTGTTTCCACAAGCCTGACCCTATTTCTATATCAATCTTACTCATTTCTGTATTTCCTTAAAGGATTTCTAGTTCACTTGACAGGTATATTCCATTTAATTTCAAAGGAGTCTATAACTTGGACTGAAGTTGGACTTGATACATAATAACTCTACAGTTAAATACAAGTTATTTAATTAACCTATAACGCTATTTTCTTATCTGTAAAATGGGGATAATTATACTACTTATCTCAGAACTATGGTTAAATGATCAAATCAGTTTTTTAACAATTTATTTATTTGAAAGAGTTACACACAGAGAGAAGGAGAGTTTGAGAGAGAGAGAGAGAGAGAGAGAGAGAGGTCTTCCATCCGATGGTTCATTCCCCAATTGTCCTCAATAGCTGGAGCTGCATCGATCCGAAGCCAGGAGCCAGGAGCTTCCTCTGGGTCTCCCACGCAGGTGCAGGGGCCCAAGGACTTGGATCATCTTCTACTGTTTTCCCAGGCCGTAGCAGAGAGCTGTATTGGAAGTGGAGCATCCGGGACTTGAACTGGCACCCATAAGGGATTCTAACACTGTAGGTGGCAACTTTACCTGCTACACCACACATTGTCCCCGCAAATCAGTTTATACATACAGCACATATACTTCCTCTAACCCATGGCTTTACTTTCCACACTTTTATTTATCAGTGGTCTATAAGAAAAAGAAAGAAGGGAACAGTACAATAAGATATTTTGAGATAGAGAGAAGAATATTAATGTAGTTTCTCTTACAGTATTTGATTGTTAATTTCTCACTATG
Organism: Oryctolagus cuniculus; assembly: GCF_051225735.1. Lineage (NCBI taxonomy): Eukaryota > Metazoa > Chordata > Mammalia > Lagomorpha > Leporidae > Oryctolagus > Oryctolagus cuniculus. The sequence goes on along the minus strand of NC_142871.1, from coordinate 80,037,682 downwards.
CCTAATAATAAATTTAATTTCATTATATACATGTATGTTTGGGAAAACACATAGTGTGTATGTGTATAGAGAAACCATTCACAATTTCAGGTATTTTGGAACATATTGTACACATATTTCTCTGTCCTCACAACATAAGCATTGCAAGATATTACTTTTATAAAAATTGAAATGTAATAGTTGTTAATGAGTTTTATTATAGCATCAACATTGTGCAAAAAATAGAATTGCAATTACCCCCATTTTCCCAATGTACAAACTCTCCCACTGTTAGACATTACAGAAATACATTTTTAATCATTAGTCAACATATCAAAGCATAATCATGTGTTGATTAATTGATAATTAATAATATAATATTCACATAGTAACACTATCATATAATACATACATAATTAAAATAGTAATTATAAATAATAATTAATAATATATTGTATAATAATAATTAATTAACACCTAATTATCACATAAATTCTTTGGTTTAAATTAAGGTTTTCTCTTGGTCTTGTATATTTTGTGAGTTTGGATGAATTTTAATGACCTGTATCCATCATACATAGGAGTATCACTGTCCTCTGTGTTCTACCCATTCAAACTTCCACCCCAACCCCAATCATCAATTTGTTTTTAACTTTCCTTATACTTTTATCTTTTCTAGACTGTCATGCAGCTGGACTTGAACCTTTTGCAGACATTTTAGACCTATTTCTTTTGTTTGTGCTTTTAGCTTTCCTCCATGTATTTTCAGAGCCTGATAAGCTAAATTTTAAGATTGCTGAATAAATTTCTGTACGTAAACAGTTTATCTATACACTTACTGAAAGGCATCTTGATTGCTCCAAGTCTTGGGAAGTATGAATACACAATCTGTAAACATCTGAGTGCTGGTTGTTGTTTTTTTTTTTTTTTTGAGGGGGGCAAGGATATAAATTTTCAGTTTGTTTGTATAAATATTAAAGAATCAAACTGCCAGATTGGGTGGCAAGAATACACTTATTTTCACAATAACCAAACTATCTTCAAAAGTGACTAACATTTTGCCTTGTCACGAATTACCTTGTCAACAGTAAAGAGTGAGTGTTCCTGCTGCTTTCCATCCTTAACAGCATTTGGTGTTGTCCATGATTTGGGTTTGAGCCATTGTAATAGATGTGGTTGTTTTAATTCACAGTTTTCTAAAGAGATATGATATTGAACATCTTTTCATAGGCTTACTTGTCATCTGTGCATCTTCTTTAATGAGGCCTGTTTAAGATCTTTGCCTATAGCAAGTAAAAATTAAATTTAAGGCTTGGTATGGTGAAAATTATTTCAGGGTAGACAATTTGAAAGAAAACTCTTTCAATTGTATCCAAAGTATAGCGATGGCACTTAAAAACTCAGCAGTGAGAGTTATATTAATTTAATTTTTCTGATGAGATAAAGATCAAAGTTTTTAAGACACTTGTCTAAGTAAACATGCTGACTGAAGTAAAATAAGATAGTATGAACTTAAAAACTTCCAAGACAACACTTTCACTAAACCACAACAGTTCTAGAAATATATAGCAACATAGTTAAGGGACAGGCTGTACATTAAAAATCTAAACAGTAAGAACTGCGGCTTGAAGGGCAATCTAAGGCTCAATACAGTGTTTTCAAATTCTTGAAAGATAATAGCTAGATGATAGGTAGATCATAGATGAAAAAATTAATTCATCAAATATTCAATATAAACACTGTAATATTTCATTAAAGTTTAACTATAAAAACATACATAGTTCTTTGCATAGAAAGTCATATACATATGAAATTTGTAACATCAAAAGATCGTAGAGTAAAATCTTTCATATAGATGCATGTGTATAAATTTATACATGCATAAATTATATATACAATTTTACTAAGCATATATATTATTTATGTATGCATATATTTAAATTTCCAGCAATATTACTCTCACACACATGGGTAATAGAGCTTTCAAAGATAAAAACTGCTTCAGATTTTTGATGATGTCTGGAGGATAAACATCATCTCTTTAGCACCAGTGTTGTGGTATAACAGGTTAAGCTGCCGCCTGTATGCTGGCATCCCTTATGGGCACCAGTTTGACCACAAGCTGATTTATTTCCAATCAGCTACCTGTTTATAACCTGGGAAAGCAGTGGAAAATGGTCAAGATCCTTGGGGCCTTGCACCCATATGGGATACCCAGATGAAGCTCCTGGCTATTTGGGGAGTGGGCTGGTGGATGGATGATCTCTCTCACTCTCTCTATCAATCTCTTCCTCCCCTCTCTTAACTCTGCCTTTCAAATAAATAAAATAAATCTTTGTAAAATATCTCCCAGAAATATATATTTGCCACAGTAAAAGCCAGATAATGAACTGAAGAAGTCATTGAGCTGTAGGAGTGTGACATTTTTAATCTTCCAAGAAATATAGACTGAAGTTTGAACTTGAAAAACCTGAACTTCACAATAATAATGACTATTAAGTAGAATATTTGTGCTGACATCGTAAGAATGGCTATGAGAGCCTTTCTGGTCCATTACACTAATTTCATTGTATGACCACTGTAAATTATCTGGATAAGGGTAATACCCTTAACTCGCGACTAAGAACAACCTTAGGCATAGAAATCAGATATTGGGTCCAAAATAGCAAGAAGAAGTGAATTATTTCCCCAAAGTAAACAATCCCCCCCTACAACCCACCACACCATACTCACACATATACACAGGCGAACTAAAGTCTGAAACATTACTTATATATGTAGGATGAGAAAGATATAAACTCTTCTATGCCTAATACTATGTAAATCTATGAACTTTCATAAATTATTTTTCTTCAGATGGTTTTCTGTATTATTTAATCACTTTTAAAACTATGATGGTAAAGATACATGAAAATATGCATAAAATTATATTACTTGAAAATTCATTAATGGGTCTGAGCAAAAAATTGTTTGAGGTGATCATGCATCAGGTAAGATTCATATCTCAGATCACTTGAATTTTTCAAATATTAATTTAATATAATTATTAAATAATTTGTGGTAGGTGTATAAGGGATAAAATGACAATATTTAAAAATCTTTTAAGTACCTGTTGGGTATTATGGTAGTTAAAGTTAAATCACAGTAAGGAAATCAGAAGTGTTCTTTGTCAGCATGCCTTTAGGGAGCAGAGGATTTTATGACTTGGTTTTTAATGACCCTTAGGATTCCTGAGGGGAGTCATAATTTTTTAATCAGGCACAGCTGCCATTTAATAAAAGCCAACTTTGCTAGGCTAGGTCAGTGACAGTATGCTTAATGGCTTCCTTGATAGTTTTTTGCACATTTTCTCCTAAGCTTATCCACATTTCTAGTCACTTTTAACTAACCTAATAGGGTAAGGAAATAGAGTCCACTGGTCATAATAAAGACTTTAATAACAGATCTTTCTGGATCTCAGTCCTGAAGTGAGTATGAAAGTATCGTATTAACTTTGTCATTGCTGTTCTTAAATCTTTACAATAAAGGCATTGGGGTAAAAAAATAGATGAACTAATGTTTTTACTATGAAGAATTTGAAAATGCTATGTAACATTTAGAGAATTTGATTTAAGAATACTGTAATTTTGTCAAGATAGCTAGTATGGCATTTTCTGCCACTTTGCTTCTGCTTTCAATAACTATTTATTACTGGTCCTGTAATGCTTACCTCAATTTTCAATGTTCACAATTTATCTCTGAAATTATATCCTCCTTGTCCTCTCCTCTCTATGCCCTATATGCCCTAGTATGATGATTTCTTTTAATAAGTCATTTGTAAAAGCCTTTCAAAACAATGTTAAAAAACCAGGCACAAGTATATTTTTATGTTCTGGCTTAGGAAATGCCTTATCTCTCTGAGTTTTTTTCATCTGTATCAAATATATTTTTAAAGTTCTGTTTGCCATCCAAGCTCATGGAAGACTTGCACTTACTCAGTCCTCTGAAGTTAGATGTGGCCATGTCACTCACTTTGCTGTTAAAATACAGTCAGAAACAGAGTGTGTGGTTTATGGGTTAAAATACTGAATTGTTGTTTCGAAGTTCTACAACTGTTTCCTCTGAATTGACTATGATTGAGGCATATGTTCAGAAGACAATAGCTAAAATGATGAAGCCTCTCTTTGCCCAGAAATTGGGATCAGAATGTCCTCATGAATGTGTGCCTTGCCTTTCTTGATTGATCCATACTCTAATTTTAATGTATTCTTAGTCATCAAGTTAATCATATGTGTTATTCTTTTAAGATGCATGTCTAGAAATTGTATCTTACAGACTATTTTATACTGTATTTCTACTTTAACCATGAATAATGTAATGATTTTCTTTGGGCTAGAATGCTAAATTAAGAAAAACTGACATCATACACCAAGTTTAAGGCTCATCAATGTGATACTTTCCATGTCACCCTAGATAGCACTCCTGATAAGCAATGAGGGCTGGGAACTTGATCTAACTTCAGTACTTTACCATTGAAAGAATTAATAAGTCTAACCTTTCCACCCCTGTTCCCATGTCCTATTCTACCACCTGCGGCACTAAAAATAGAACAGTCTTGCCGGATGGGAGCCATCTGCAACATAACTCATCTCTTCAAAGGATGCCTGGGTTCAAGTGCTATCATGTCTTCCAACATCAATATATTTTAGTTATTACTTCTAAAATAATCTCTGTTCTCTCTTTTGCACATTAGTAAAGAGTCTAAATAATAGAAGTCAAAAATTACTTGGTTCCTATCCTTATTGAATTTCCAGAGATGTTACATATGAAGATCTACTACTATAGTGTAGTTTTGGTGTAAAATAATTTAATTTAATTATGCATTCACAATAGACAACAATGGTTCAAATATAAGAACAATTCTGAATGTGTTACACAAAAATTAACTTCAATATTTTGTGTTATTATATTTAGCTCCTCCAGGATAAACAAAAATCCATGCCACTTATGGTGATGCCCTATTTCTTATTTACCTGCTGTGCATGAAAAATTACACTAGTAGGGGAGCACAAACAGTGGTAATGGTGCAAAGAATCTTTCTAACAATATTTACCTTTCATGGGCAGCTTTGTAACTTTTCTTTCTCTTTTAATGAGGATTGAAGATAACCTGGATTCAGTATTGTAATATAAATGCTAAAATTATTGAGAATGCTATGCCATATGGTGCTTAGATAATGGTAGAAATATGTTGCTCATCAGCAGATATATTCTTATTCGAATCTCACCGTTTTTAGAACAAACCAGATGAATTTTCTTTGGAGCAGTTTGTTCTAAGGATGGCTTTTTTAGCTGTCATAGGAAGTTTTAGAATTTCATGAATTGCTATAGCACTGTGAATTAAATAAAGGATTTATTGTATTTCCCAAGGTACATGATTCCTGTTCTTTAAAAATGTTTCAATATTTATTTAGAGGATATCACAAATAAATGCTAATAGTGAAAGACAGGGATAATTTCTTAAAGACTTCCCAGATACATGCTCACATTACGATCCTGCACGATGACCCATAACCTCCAGATTCTCATGTTATGAAAGACTCTTTGCAGGGGGCTGAGAATATTGCAGTTTGGTGCATGACTGTAGCCATGTAATGATTTACATGTGCGCATTGACCATTAGACATTTGAAGTAAGGTTGATATTAGGACAGTAACCAGAGGAAAAATGAAACATATTTTCAATATGTAGCTGATTTGAATCTCAAGACAAAATTGCAAATACAAAATAGAATTCCACTTGTCTGTATTGTTTGTTTTTATTATCTGATATTTTATTGTTTATTTTAAGCCTTTTGTTTTATATTTTATAAATTCTGTTAGATTGAATCTTTGCATTAGTTCATAGTTTTACTAAAATTAAAATATGCTTTCTATAGTAAATAAACAGATTATGCAAGTGTTTACTGCACTAAACGATTATTAACATGAACAGAAGAAAATGACTATACTGAGAATAATTTCCATAATTGAAAATTTGACTTTTTTTTTAATAACATGATAGTTGGCCAGCGCTGCGGCTCACTAGGCTAATTCTCCGCCTGCAGCACCAGCACCCCAGGTTCTAGTCCCGGTTGGGGCGCCGGATTCTGTCCCGGCTGCTCCTCTTCCAGTCCAGCTCTCTGCTGTGTCCAGGGAAGGCAGTGAAGGATTGCCCAAGTGCTTGGGCCCTGCACCTGCTTGGGAGACCAGGAGGAAGCACCTGGCTCCTGGCTTTGGATCTGTACAGTACACTGGCCGTAGCAGCCATTTGGGGGATTGAACAAAGGAAAGGAAGACCTTTCTCTCTGTCTCTCTCTCTCACTGTCTAACTCTGCCTGTCAAAAAATAAATAAATAAATAAATAAATAAATAAAAAGGAGTTGAAAACTACTTTCTCTGCAGTGACTCTCAGTTTACAATTGATATGGTATACCTTATATGTAAGTGTTTTGGAATATAATGTAAGTGTGCTTTTTATGCTATCAGGTAGAAATTCAAATTAAAAAGGAAAGAAAACTTTCAAACTGGTAGGTCTAAATCAAATCCTACTTTTGTCATTCACAAATTATATAACCATTCAGTGCCTCAGTTTCCTCAACTCTCAGGAATCCTATGAGTAATAGCTTCTAGTTTGGGAGTCTTTCTGAGAATTTTATAGAGCATCCATAATAGAGAATAATGTAC